>NW_027597981.1:0-58376 GCF_964194155.1 Cetorhinus maximus
GTGGGCAGTGGTGTAGCGCTGTGGTAGTGTTGTGGGCATTAGCTTAGCGCTGTGGGATTGGTATGGGCAGTGATGTAGCGCTATGCAAATGGTGTGGGCAGTGGTGTAGCGCTTTGGCAGTGGTGTGGGCAGTGGTGAAGTGCTGTGGTTGTCGTGTGTTTCGTGGTGTAGCGCTGTGGGAGTGCTGTGGGCAGTGGTGTAGTGCTGCGGGAGTGGTGTGGGACGTGGTGTAGTACTTTGGGTGTTGTGTGGGCAGTGGTGTAGCGATGTGGGAGTGATGTGCGCAGTGGGAATGGTGTGGGCAGTGGTGCAACGCTGTGGGTGTGGTGTGGGTTGTGGCGTAGCGCTGTGGGTGCGGTGTGGGCAGTGGTGCAACGCTGTGAGTGTGATGTGGGTTGTGGCGTAGCGCTGTGGGTGTGGTGTGGGTTTTTGTGTAGCGCTCTGGGAATGGTGTGGGCAGTGGTGCAACGCTGTGGGTGTGGTGTTGGTTGTGGCGTAGCGCTGTGGGTGCGGTGTGGGCAGTGGTGCAACGCTGTGAGTGTGTTGTGGGTTGTGGCGTCGCGCTGTGGGTGTGGTGTGGGTTTTTGTGTAGCGCTCTGGGAATGGTTTGGGCAGTGGTGCAACGCTGTGGGAGTGGTGTGGGCAGCGGTGTAGCGCTGTGGGAGTGGTGCGGAGTGTGGTATAGTGCTTTGGGCGTGGTGTGGGCAGTGGTGTAGTGCGGTGGGAGTGGTGTGCGCAGTGGTGTAGAGCTGTGGGATGGTGTGGGCAGTGGTGTAGCGCTGTGGGTGTGGTGTGGGCAATGGTGTAGTGTTGTGGGATAGGTGTGGGCAGTGGTGTAGCGAGGTGGGAGTGGCTTGGGCAGTGGTGTAGGGCTGTGGGAGTGGTGTGGGCAGTGGTGTAGCGCTGTGGGAGTGGTGTGGATAGTGGTGTAGCGCTGTGGGAGTGGTGTGGATAGTGGTGTAATGCTGTGGGAGTGGTGTGGGCAGTGGTGTGGTGCTGTGGGAGTGGTGTGGGCAGTGCTGTAGCGCTGTGGGAGTGGTGTGGGCATTGGTTTAGCGCTGTGGGTGTTGTGTGGGCAGTGGTGCAACGCTGTGAGTGTGTTGTGGGTTGTGGCGTCGCGCTGTGGGTGTGGTGTGGGTTTTTGTGTAGCGCTCTGGGAATGGTTTGGGCAGTGGTGCAACGCTGTGGGAGTGGTGTGGGCAGCGGTGTAGCGCTGTGGGAGTGGTGCGGAGTGTGGTATAGTGCTTTGGGCGTGGTGTGGGCAGTGGTGTAGTGCGGTGGGAGTGGTGTGCGCAGTGGTGTAGAGCTGTGGGATGGTGTGGGCAGTGGTGTAGCGCTGTGGGTGTGGTGTGGGCAATGGTGTAGTGTTGTGGGATAGGTGTGGGCAGTGGTGTAGCGAGGTGGGAGTGGCTTGGGCAGTGGTGTAGGGCTGTGGGAGTGGTGTGGGCAGTGGTGTAGCGCTGTGGGAGTGGTGTGGATAGTGGTGTAGCGCTGTGGGAGTGGTGTGGATAGTGGTGTAATGCAGTGGGAGTGGTGTGGGCAGTGGTGTGGTGCTGTGGGAGTGGTGTGGGCAGTGCTGTAGCGCTGTGGGAGTGGTGTGGGCAGTGGTTTAGCGCTGTGGGTGTGGTGTGGGCAGTGTTGTAATGCTGTGGGAGTGGTGTGGGGAGTGGTGTAGCGCTGTGGGAGTGGTGAGGGTTGTGGTGTTGCGCTGTGGGAGTGGTGTGGGCAGTAGTGTAGCGCTGTAGGAGTGTTGTGGGCAGTTGTGTATTGATGTGGGTGTGGTGTGGGCAGTGGTGTTACGCTGAGGGTGCGGTGTGTGCAGTGGTGTATCGCAGTGGGTGAGGTGTGGGCAGTGTTGTAGCGCTGTGGGTGTGGTGTGGGTTGTGCTGTAGCGCTGTGGGAGTGGTGTGGGTTGTGGTGTAGAGCTGTGGGTGTGGTGTAGGCAGTGGTGTAGCGCTGTGGGAGTGGTTTGGGCAGTGGTGTAGCGCTGTGGGAGTGGTGTGGGCAGTGGTGTAGCGCTGTGGGCGTTGTGTGTGCAGTGGTGTAGCGCTGTGGGACTGTTGTGGGTTGTGGTGTAGAGCTGTGGGAGTGGTGGGGGTTGTGGTCTAGCGCTGTGGGAGTTGTGTGTGCAGTGGTGTAGTGCTGTGGGAGTGTTGTGGCTTTTGGTGTAGCGCTGTGGGCGTGGTGTGGGTTTTGGTGTAGCGCCGTGTGAATGGTGTGGGCAGTGGTGTAGCGCAGCGGGGGTGATGTGGGCAGTGGTGTAGCGCTGTGGGAGTGGTGTGGGCAGTTGTGTAACACTGTGGGAGTGGTGTGGGTTGTGGTGTAGCGCTGTGGGAGTGGTGTGTGCAGTGGTGTAGCGCTGTGGGAGTGGTGTGGGCAGTGGTGCAGGGCTTTGGGATTGGATTGGACAGTTGTGAAGTGCAATGGTAGTGTTGTGGGCAGTGGTGTAGCGCTTGGGAATGGTGTTGTCAGTGGTGTAGCGCTGTGGGAGATGTGTGGGCAGTGGTGTAGTGCTGTGGGAGAGGTGTGGCCAGTGGTGTAGCGCTGTGGGAGTGGTGTGGGCAGTGGTGTAGTGCTGTGGGAGTGGTGTGGGCATTGGTGTAGCGCTGTGGGAGTGGTGTGGGCAGTGGTGTAGCGCTGCGGGAGTGGTGTGGACTGTGGTATAGTGCTGTGGGTGTGGTGTGGGCAGTGTTTTAATGCTGTCGGAGTAATGTGGGCAGTGGTGTAGAGCTGTGGGAGTAGTGTGGGTGTGGTGTAGCGCTGTGGGAGTGGTGTGCACAGTGGTGTAGTGCTGTGGGAGTGTTGTGGACAGTGGTGTAGCGCTGTGGGAGTGGTGTGCACAGTGGTGTAGCGCTGTTGGAGTGGTGTGGGCAGTGGTGTAGTGCTGTGGGAGTGGTGTGGGCAGTGGTGTAGCGCTGTGGTACTGATGTGGGCCTTTGCTTAGCGCTGTGTGTGTGGTGTGAGTTGTGGAGTAGAGCTACGGGAATGGTGTGACCAGAGGTGTAGTGCTGTGGGAGTGGTGTGGTTCGTGGTGTAGTGCTGTGGCTGTGGTGTGGGTTGTGGTGTAGCGCTGTGGGAATGGTGTGGGAAGTGGTCTAGCGGTGTCGGAGTGGTGTGGGCAGTGATCTAGCGCTGTGGGAGTGGTGTGGGCAGTGGCGTAGTGCTGTGGGAGTGGTGTGGGCAGTGGTGTAGCGCTGTGGGAGTGGTGCGGGCACTGCTGTAGCCCTGTGGGAGTGGTATGTGCTGTGGTGTAGCGCTGCGGGAGTGGTGTGGGCAGTGGTGTAGCGCTGTGGGAGTGGTGTGGGCAGTGGTGTAGCGCTGTGGGAGTGGTGTGGGCAGTGGTGTAGCGCTGTGCGTTTGGTGTGTGTTGTGGTGTAGCGCTGTGGGAGTGGTGTGGGCAGTGGTGTAGTGCTGTGGGAGTCGTGTGGGCAGTGGTTTAGCGCTGTGATACTGATGTGGGTATTTGCTTAGCGCTGTGTGTGTGGTGTGAGTTGTGGAGTAGAGCTAGGAAATGATGTGACCAGAGGTGTAGTGATGTGGGAGTGGTGTGGGCAGTGGTGTAGCTCTGTCGGAGTGGTGTGGGCAGTGGTGTAGCGCTGTCGGAGTGGTGTGGGCAGTGGTGTAGTGCTGTGGTAGTGGCGGGGGCACTGCTGTAGCCCGGTGGGAGTGGTGTGGACAGTGGTGTAGCGCTGTGCGTTTGGCCTGTGTTGTGGTGTAGCGCTGTGGGAGTGGTGTGGGTTGTGGTGTAGCGCTGTGGGAGTGGTGTGAGCAGTGGTGTAGCGTTGTGGGAGTGGTGTGGGCAGTGGTGTAGCGCTGTGGGTGAGGTGTGGGCAGTGGTTTAGTGCTGCGGGAATGGTGTGCGTTCTGGTGTAGCTCTGTGGGAGTGGTGTGGGCAGTGGTGTAGTGCTGTGGGAGTGGTGTGGGCAGTGGTGTAGTGCTGTGGGAGTGGTGTGGGCAGTGGTGTAGCGCTGTGAGAGTGGTGTGGGCAGTGGTGTTGTGCTGTGGGAGTGGTGTGGGCTGTGGTGTAGCGCTGTGCGTTTGGTGTGAGCAGTGGTGTAGCGCTGTGGGAGTGGTGTGAGCAGTGGTGTAGCGTTGTGGGAGTGGTGCGTGCAGTGGTGTAGTGCTGTGGGAGTGGTGTGTGTTGTGTTGTAGCGTTGTGGGAGTGGTGTGGACAGTGGTGTAGTGCTGCGGGAATGGTGTGTGTTCTGGTGTAGCTCTGTGGGAGTGGTGTGGGCAGTGGTGTACTGCTGTGGGAGTGTTGTGGGCAGTGGTGTAGTGCTGTGGGAGTGGTGTGGGCAGTGGTGTAGCGCTGTGGTAGTGTTGTGGACATTAGCTTAGCGCTGTGGGAGAGATATGGGCAGTGATGTAACGCTATGGGAATGGTGTGGGTAGTGGTGTAGCGCTGTGGGAGTGGTTTCGGCAGAGGTGTAGCGCTGCTGGAGTGGTGTGGGGAGTGGTGTAGTGCTGCGGGAGTGGTGTCGGCAGAGGTGTAGCGCTGTGGGAGTGGTGTGGGCAGTGGTGTAGTGCTGTGGTTTTGGTGTGAGCAGTGGTGTAGCGCTGTGGGAGTGGTGTGAGCAGTGGTGTAGCGCTGTGGGAGTGGTGTGGGCAGTGGTGTAGTGCTGTGGGAGTGGTGTGTGTTGTGTTGTAGCGTTGTGGGAGTGGTGTGGACAGTGGTGTAGTGCTGCGGGAATGGTGTGTGTTCTGGTGTAGCTCTGTGGGAGTGGTGTGGGCAGTGGTGTACTGCTGTGGGAGTGTTGTGGGCAGTGGTGTAGTGCTGTGGGAGTGGTGTGGGCAGTGGTGTAGCGCTGTGAGAGTGGTGTGGGCAGTGGTGTAGTGCTGTGGGAGTGGTGTGGGCTGTGGTGTAGCGCTGGGGACTGGTGTGGGCAGCGGTGTAGCACTGTGGGAGTGGTGTGGGCAGTAGTTTAGCGCTGTGGGAATGGTGTGGGCAGTCGTGTAGTGCTGTGGGAATGGTGTGATCAGTGGTGTAGTGCTGTGGGAGTGATGTCGGCATTGGTGTAGCGCTGTGGGAGTGTTTTTTGCAGTGGTTTAGTGCTGCGGGAGTGATGTGGGCAGTGGTGTAGCTCTGTCGGAGTGGTGTGGGCAGTGGTGTAGCGCTGTGGGAGTGGTGTGGGCAGTGGTGTAGCGCTGTGGGAGTGGTGTGGGCAGTGGTGTAGCGCTGTGGGAGAGGTGTGGGCAGTGATGTAGTGCTGTGGGAATGGTGTCGGCAGTGGTGTAGTGCTGTGTGAGTGGTGTGGGCAGTGGTGTAGCGCTGAGGGAGTGATGTGGGTAGTGGTGTAGCGCTGTTGGAGTGGTGTGGGTAGTGGTGTAGTGCTGTGGGAGTGGTGCGGGCACTGCTGTAGCCCTGTAGGATTGGTATGTACTGTGGTGTAGCGCTGTGCGTTTGGTGTGTGTTGTGGTGTAGCGCTGTGGTAGTGGTGTGGGCCATGGTGTAGTGCTGTGGGAGTGGTGTGGGCAGTGGTGTAACGCTGTGGGAGTGGTGTGGGCAGTGGTGTAGCGCTGTGCGTTTGGTGTGTGTTGTGGTGTAGCGCTGTGGGAGTGGTTTTTGCATTGGTGTAGTGCTGCGGGAGTGGTGTGGGCAGTGGTGTATTGCTGTTGTTCTGGTTTGTGTTGTGGTGTAGCGCTGCGGGAGTCCTGTGGGCAATGGTGTAACGCTGTGGGAGTCCTGTGGGCAATGGTGTAGCACTGTGGGAGTGGTGTGGGCAGTGGTGTAGCGCTGCGGGAGTGGTGTGGGCAGTGGTGTAGCGCTGTGGGAGTGGTGTGGGCAATGGTGTAACGCTGTGGGAGTGGTGTGGGCAGTGGTGTAGTGCTGTGGGAGTGTTGTGGGCAGTGGTGTAGCGCTGTGATATTGGTGTGGGTTCTGGTATAGCGCTGTGGCAGTGGTGTGTGCAGTGGTTTAGCGCTGTGATACTGATGTGGGTATTTGCTTAGCGCTGTGTGTGTGGTGTGAGTTGTGGAGTAGAGCTAGGAAATGGTGTGACCAGAGGTGTAGTGATGTGGGAGTGGTGTGGGCAGTGGTGTAGCGCTGTGGGAGTGGTGTGGGCTGTGGTGTTGCGCTGTGGGAGTGGTGTGGGCAGTGGTGTAGCGCTGTGGGAGTGGTGTGGGCAGTGGTGTAGTGCTGTGGTAGTGGCGGGGGCACTGCTGTAGCCCTGTGGGAGTGGAATGGACAGTGGTGTAGCGCTGTGCGTTTGGTCTGTGTTGTGGTGTAGCGCTGTGGGAGTGGATTGGGCAGTGGTGTAGCGCTGTGCGTTTGGTGTGAGCAGTGGTGTAGCGTTGTGGGAGTGGTGTGGGCAGTGGTGTAGTGCTGTGGGAGTGGTGTGTGTTGTGTTGTAGCGTTGTGGGAGTGGTGTGGACAGTGGTGTAGTGCTGCGGGAATGGTGTGTGTTCTGGTGTAGCTCTGTGGGAGTGGTGTGGGCAGTGGTGTAGTGCTGTGGGAGTGGTGTGGGCAGAGGTGTTGCGCTGTGGGTGTGGTGTGGGCAGTGGTGCACCGCTGTGAGAGTGGTGTGGCCAGTGGTGTATTGCTGTGGGAGTGGTTTTTGCAGTGGTTTAGTGCTGCGGGAGTGATGTGGGCAGTGGTGTAGCTCTGTCGGAGTGGTGTGGGCAGTGATCTAGTGCTGTGGGAGTGGTGTCGGCAGTGGTGTAGCGCTGTGGGATTGGTGAGGGCAGTGGTGTAGTGCTGTGTGAGTGTTGTGGGCAGTGGTGTAGCGCTGAGGGAGTGATGTGGGTAGTGGTGTAGCGCTGTGGGAGTGGTGTGGGTAGTGCTGTAGTGCTGTGGGAGTGGTGTGGGCAGTGGTGTAGTGCTGTGGGAGTGGTGTGGGCAGTGGTGTAGTGCTGTGGGAGTAGTGTGGGTAGTGGTGTAGTGCTGTGGGAGTTGTGTGGGCTGTGGTGTAATGCTGTGGGAGTGGTTTGGGTTGTGGTGTAGTGCTGTGGCAGTGGTGTGGTCGGTGGTGTAGCGCTGTGGGAGTGGTGTGTGTTGTGGTCTAGCGCTGTGGGAGTGGTGTGGGTTTTGGTAGAGTGCTGTGGGAGTGGTGTGGGCAGTGGTGTAGCGCTGTGGGAGTGGTGTGGGCAGTGGTGTAGCGCTGTGGGAGTGGTGTGGGCAGTGGTGTAGCGCTGTGGGAGTGGTGTGGGCAGTGGTGTAACGCTGTGGGAGTGGTGTGGGCAGTGGTGTAGCGCTGTGGGAGTGGTGTGGGCAGTGGTGTAGCGCTGTGGGAGTGGTGTGGGCAGTCGTGTAGTGCTGAGGGAGTGGTGTGGGCATTGGTGTAACGCTTTGGGTGTGATGTGAGTTGTGGCGTAGCACTGTGGGAGTGGTGTGGGCAGTGGAGCAGCGCTGTGGGAGTGGTATGGGTTGTGGTTTAATGCTGTGGGAGTGCTGTGGGCAGTGGTGTAACGCTGTGGGAGTCCTGTGGGCCTTGGTGTAACGCTGTGGGAGTCCTGTGGGCAATGGTGTAGCACTGTGGGAGTGGTGTGGGCAGTGGTGTAGCGCTGTGGGAGTGGTGTGGGCAATGGTGTAACGCTGTGGGAGTGGTGTGGGCAGTGGTGTAGTGCTGTGGGAGTGTTGTGGGCAGTGGTGTAGCGCTGTGATATTGGTGTGGGTTCTGGTATAGCGCTGTGGCAGTGGTGTGTGCAGTGGTTTAGCGCTGTGATACTGATGTGGGTATTTGCTTAGCGCTGTGTGTGTGGTGTGAGTTGTGGAGTAGAGCTAGGAAATGGTGTGACCAGAGGTGTAGTGATGTGGGAGTGGTGTGGGCAGTGGTGTAGCGCTGTGGGAGTGGTATGGACAGTGGTGTAGCGCTGTGCGTTTCGTCTGTGTTGTGGTGTAGCGCTGTGGGAGTGGATTGGGCAGTGGTGTAGCGCTGTGCGTTTGGTGTGAGCAGTGGTGTAGCGTTGTGGGTGTGGTGTGGGCAGTGGTGTAGTGCTGTGGGAGTGGTGTGTGTTGTGTTGTAGCGTTGTGGGAGTGGTGTGGACAGTGGTGTAGTGCTGCGGGAATGGTGTGTGTTCTGGTGTAGCTCTGTGGGAGTGGTGTGGGCAGTGGTGTAGTGCTGTGGGAGTGGTGTGGGCAGTGGTGTAGTGCTGTGGGAGTGGTGTGGGCAGTGGTGTAGCGCTGTGAGAGTGGTGTGGCCAGTGGTGTAGTGCTGTGGGAGTGGTGTGGGCTGTGGTGTAGTGCTGGGAACTGGTGTGGGTTTTGGTGTAGCGTTTTGTGAGTGGTTTGAGCAGTGGTGTATTGCTGTGGGTGTGGTGTCGGCATTGGTGTAGTGCTGTGGGAGTGGTTTTTGCAGTGGTTTAGTGCTGCGGGAGTGATGTGGGCAGTGGTGTTGCTCTGTCGGAGTGGTGTGGGCAGTGGTGTAGTGCTGTGGGAGTTGTGTGGGCTGTGGTGTAATGCTGTGGGAGTGGTTTGGGTTGTGGTGTAGTGCTGTGGCAGTGGTGTGGTCGGTGGTGTAGCGCTGTGGGAGTGGTGTGTGTTGTGGTTTAGCGCTGTGGGAGTGGTGTGGGCAGTGGTGTAACGCTGTGGGAGTGGTGTGGGCAGTGGTGTAGCGCTGTGGGAGTGGTGTGGGCAGTGGTGTAACGCTGTGGGAGTGGTGTGGGCAGTGGTGTAGCGCTGTGGGAGTGGTGTGGGCATTGGTGTAACGCTTTGGGTGTGGTGTGAGTTGTGGCGTAGCACTGTGGGAGTGGTGTGGGCAGTGGAGCAGCGCTGTGGGAGTGGTATGCGTTGTGGTTTAATGCTGTGGGAGTGGTGTGGGCAGTGGTGTGCTGCTGTGGGAATGGTGTGGGCAGTGGTGTAGAGCTGTGGGAGTGGTGTGGGCAGTGGTGTAGCGCTGTGGGAGTGGTGTGGGTTGTGGTGTAGTGCTGTGGCAGTGGTGTGTGCAGTGGTTTAGCGCTGCGGGAGTGGTGTGTGCAGTGGTGTAGCGCTGTGGGTGTGGTGTGGGCAGTGGTGTAGAGCTGGGGAGTGATGTGGGCAATGGTGTATTGCTGTGGTTGTGGTGTGTTTTGTGGTTTAACGCTGTGGGAGTTCTTTGGGCAGTGGTGTCGGTCTGTGGGAGTGGTGTGGGCAGTGGTGTATCGCAGTGGGTGAGGTGTTGGCAGTTTTGTAGCGCTGTGGGTGTGGTGTGGGCAGTGGTGTAGCGGTGTGGGAGTGGTGTGGGCTATGGTGTAGCTCTGTGGGATTGGTGTTGGCAGTGGTGTAGCACTGTGAGAGTGGTGTGGGCAGTGGTGTACTGCTCTGGAAGTGGTGCGGGCAGTCGTGTAGTGCTGTGTGAGTGGTGTGGGCAGTGGTGTGGCGCTGAGGGAGTGATGTGGGTAGTGGTGTAACGCTGTGGGAGTGGTGTGGGTAGTGGTGTAGTGCTGTGGGAGTGGTGTGGGCAGTGGTGTACTGCGGTGGGAGTGGTGTGGGCAGTGGTGTAGTGCTGTGGGAGTTGTGTGGGCTGTGGTGTTGCGCTGTGGGAGTGGTGTGGGTTGTCGTGTAGTGCTGTGGGAGTGGTGTGGGCAGTGGTGTAGCGCTGTAGGAGTTGTGTGTGCAGTGGTGTAGTGCTGTGGGAGTGGTGTGGGTTGTGGTGTAGTGCTGTGGGAGTGGTGTGGGTTGTGGTGTAGTGCTGTGGGAGTGTGGTGGGCAGTGGTGTAATGCTGTGGGAGTGGTTTGTGTTGTGGTGTAGTGCTGTGGGAGTGGTGTGGTCGTTGGTGTAGCGCTGTGGGAGTGGTGTGTGTTGTGGTTCAGCGCTGTGGGAGTGGTGTGGGTTTTGGTAGAGCGATGTGGTAGTGGTGTGGGCAGTGGTGTAGTGCTGTGGGAGTTGTGTGGGCTGTGGTGTTGCGCTGTGGGAGTGGTGTGGGTTGTCGTGTAGTGCTGTGGGAGTGGTGTGGGCTGTGGTGTAGCGCTGTAGGAGTTGTGTGTGCAGTGGTGTAGTGCTGTGGGAGTGGTGTGGGTTGTGGTGTAGTGCTGTGGGAGTGGTGTGGGTTGTGGTGTAGTGCTGTGGGAGTGTGGTGGGCAGTGGTGTAATGCTGTGGGAGTGGTTTGTGTTGTGGTGTAGTGCTGTGGGAGTGGTGTGGTCGTTGGTGTAGCGCTGTGGGAGTGGTGTGTGTTGTGGTTCAGCGCTGTGGGAGTGGTGTGGGTTTTGGTAGAGCGATGTGGTAGTGGTGTGGGCAGTGGTGTAGCGCTGTGGGAGTGGTGTGGGCAGTGGTGTAGCGCTGTGGGAGTGGTGTGGGCAGTGGTGTAACGCTGTGGGACTGGTGTGGGCAGTGGTGTAGCGCTGTGGGAGTGATGTGGGCATTGGTGTAACGCTTTGGGTGTGGTGTGAGTTGTGGCGTAGCACTGTGGGAGTGGTGTGGGCAGTGGAGTAGCGCTGTGGGAGTGGTATGGGTTGTGGTTTAATGCTGTGGGAGTGGTGTGGGCAGTGGTGTACTGCTGTGGGAGTGGTGTGGGCCGTGGTGTAGTGTTGTGGGAGTGGTGTGGGCTGCGGTGTAGCGCTGTGGGAGTGGTGTTGGCAGTGGTGTAGAGCTGTGGGAGTGGTGTGGGCAGTGGTGTAGCGCTGTGGGAGTGGTGTGGGCTGTGGTGTAGCGCTGTGGGAGTGGTGTGGGCAGTGGTGTAGCGCTGTGGGATGGTGTGGGTTGTGGTGTAGTGCTGTGGCAGTGGTGTGTGCAGTGGCTTAGCGCTGCGGGAGTGGTGTGGGCAGTGATGTAGCGCTGTGGGAGTGGTGTGTGCAGTGGTGTGGCGCAGTGGGTGTGGTGTGGGCAGTGGTGTAGCGGTGTGGGAGTGGTGTGGGCTATGGTGTAGCTCTGTGGGATTGGTGTTGGCAGTGGTGTAGCACTGTGAGAGTGGTGTGGGCAGTGGTGTACTGCTCTGGAAGTGGTGTGGGCAGTCGTGTAGTGCTGTGGGAATGGTGTGGGCAGTGGTGTAATGCTGTGGGAGTGGTGTGGGTTGTGGTGTAGTGCTGTGGGAGTGGTGTGGGCAGTGGCGTAGAGCTGTGGGAGTGGTGTGGGGGCTGGTTTAGTGCTGTAGGAGTGGCGTGGGCACTGCTGTAGCCCTGTGGGAGTGGTGTGGTCTGTGGTGTAGTGATGTGGGAGTGGTTTGGGAAGTGGTGTAATGCTGTAGGAGAGGTGTGGGCAGTGATGTATCGCAGTGGGAGTGGTGTGGGCAGTGGTGTAGCGCTGCGGGAGTGGTGTGGTCAGTGGTGTAGCGCTGTGGGAGTTGTGTGGATAGTGGTGTAGCGCTGTGGGAGTAGTGTGGGCAGTGGCGTAGTGCTGTGGGAGTGGTGTGGTCAGTGGTGCAGTGCTGTGGGAATGGTGTGGGCAGTGGTGTAGCGCTGTGGGAGTGGTTTCGGCAGTGGTGTAGTGCTGTGGGAGTGGTGTGGGCAGTGGTGTAGTGCTGCGGGTGTTATGTGGGCAGTGATGTAGCGCTGTGGGAGTGGTGTGGGCAGTGGTGTAGTGCTGCGGCTGTTATGTGGGCAGTGATGTAGCGCTGTAGGAGTGGTGTGGGCAGTGTTGTAGCGCTGTGGGAGTGGTGTGGGCAGTGGTGTAGTGCTGCGGGAGTGATGTGGGCAGTGGTGTAGCGCTGTAGGAGTGGTGTGGGCAGTGTTGTAGCGCTGTGGGAGTGGTGTGGGCAGTGGTGTAGTGCTGCGGGTGTTATGTGGGCAGTGATGTAGCGCTGTGATTTTGGTGTGGTCAATGGTGTAGCGCTGTGGGAGTGTTGTGGTTCGTGGTGTAGCACTGTGGGAGTGGAGTGGGAAGTGGTTTAGCGCCGAGGGAGTGGTGTGGGCACTGGTCAAGCGCTGTGGGAGTGGTGTGGGCAGTGGCGTAGTACTGTGGAAGTGCTGTGGGCAGAGGTGTAGCGCTGTGGGAGTGGTGCGGGCACTGCTGTAGCCCTGTGGGAGTGGTATGTGCTGTGGTGTAGCGCTGCGGGAGTGGTGTGGGCAGTGGTGTATCGCTGTGGGAGTGGTTTTTGCATTGGTGTAGTACTGCGGGAGTGGTGTGGGCAGTGGTGTAGCGCTGTGGGAGTGGTGTGGGCAGTGGTGTAGCGCTGTGGGTGTGGTGTGGGCAGTGGTGCAGTGCTGTGGGAATGGTGTGGGCAGTGGTGTAGCGCTGTGGGAGTGGTTTCGGCAGTGGTGTAGTGCTGTGGGAGTGGTGTGGGCAGTGGTGTAGTGCTGAGGGAGTCGTTTTTGCATTGGTGTAGTGCTGCGGGAGTGATGTGGGCAGTGGTGTAGCGCTGTAGGAGTGGTGTGGGCAGTGTTGTAGCGCGGTGGGAGTGGTGTGGGCAGTGGTGTAGTGCTGCGGGTGTTATGTGGGCAGTGGTGTAGCGCTGTGATTTTGGTGTGGACAATGGTGTAGCGCTGTGGGAGTGGTGTGGTTCGTGGTGTAGCACTGTGGGAGTGGAGTGGGAAGTGGTTTAGCGCCGTGGGAGTGGTGTGGGCAGTGGTCATGCGCTGTGGGAGTGGTGTGGGCAGTGGCGTAGTGCTGTGGGAGTGCTGTGGGCAGAGGTGTAGCGCTGTGGGAGTGGTGAGGGCACTGCTGTAGCCCTGTGGGAGTGGTATGTGCTGTGGTGTAGCGCTGCGGGAGTGGTGTGGGCAGTGGTGTATCGCTGTGGGAGTGGTGTGGGGGGTGGTTTAGTGCTGTAGGAGTGGCGTGGGCACTGCTGTAGCCCTGTGGGAGTGGTGTGGTCTGTGGTGTAGTGCTGTGGGAGTGGTTTGGGCAGTGGTGTAATGCTGTAGGAGAGGTGTGGGCAGTGATGTATCGCAGTGGGAGTGGTGTGGGCAGTGGTGTAGCGCTGCGGGAGTGGTGTGGTCAGTGGTGTAGCGCTGTGGGAGTTGTGTGGATAGTGGTGTAGCGCTGTGGGAGTAGTGAAGGCAGTGGCGTAGTGCTGTGGGAGTGGTGTGGTCAGTGGTGCAGTGCTGTGGGAATGGTGTGGGCAGTGGTGTAGCGCTGTGGGAGTGGTTTCGGCAGTGGTGTAGTGCTGTGGGAGTGGTGTGGGCAGTGGTGTAGTGCTGTGGCAGTCGTTTTTGCATTGGTGTAGTTCTGCGGGAGTGATGTGGGCAGTGGTGTAGCGCTGTAGGAGTGGTGTGGGCAGTGTTGTAGCGCTGTGGGAGTGGTGTGGGCAGTGGTGTAGTGCTGCGGGTGTTATGTGGGCAGTGGTGTAGCGCTGTGATTTTGGTGTGGTCAATGGTGTAGCGCTGTGGGAGTGGTGTGGTTCGTGGTGTAGCACTGTGGGAGTGGAGTGGGAAGTGGTTTAGCGCCGTGGGAGTGGTGTGGGCAGTGGTCAAGCGCTGTGGGAGTGGTGTGGGCAGTGGCGTAGTACTGTGGGAGTGCTGTGGGCAGAGGTGTAGCGCTGTGGGAGTGGTGCGGGCACTGCTGTAGCCCTGTGGGAGTGGTATGTGCTGTGGTGTAGCGCTGCGGGAGTGGTGTGGGCAGTGGTGTATCGCTGTGGGAGTGGTTTTTGCATTGGTCTAGTACTGCGGGAGTGGTGTGGGCAGTGGTGTAACGCTGTGGGAGTGGTGTGGGCAGTGGTGTAGCGCTGTGGGTGTGGTGTGGGCAGTGGTGCAGTGCTGTGGGAATGGTGTGGGCAGTGGTGTAGCGCTGTGGGAGTGGTTTCGGCAGTGGTGTAGTGCTGTGGGAGTCGTTTTTGCATTGGTGTAGTGCTGTGGGAGTGATGTGGGCAGTGGTGTAGCGCTGTAGGAGTGGTGTGGGCAGTGTTGTAGCGCTGTGGGAGTGGTGTGGGCAGTGGTGTAGTGCTGCGGGTGTTATGTGGGCAGTGGTGTAGCGCTGTGGGTGTGGTGTGGGCAGTGGTGTAGCGCTCTGGTAGTGTTGTGGGCATTTGCTTAAAGCTGAGTGAGTTGTTTGGGCAGTGGTGTATTGCTGTTGTTGTGGTGTGTGTTGTGGTGTAGCGCTGCGGGAGTGCTGTGGGCAGTGGTGTAACGCTGTGGGAGTGGTGTGGGCAATGGTGTAGCGCTGTGGGAGTGGTGTGGGCAATGGTGTAGCACTGTGGGAGTGGTGTGGGCAGTGGTGTAGCGCTGTGGGCGTATTGTGGGTAGTGGTGTAGTGCTGTGGGAGTGGTGTGGGTAGTGGTGTATCGCAGTGGGTGAGGTGTGGGCAGTATTATAGCGCTGTGGGAGTGTTGTGCGCAGTGGTGTAGCGCTGTGGGAGTGGTGTGGGCAGTGGTGTAGCGCTGTGGGAGTGGTGTGGGCAGTGGTTTAACGCTGTGGGAGTGGTGTGGTCAGTGGTGTAGCGCTGTGGGAGTGGTGTGGATAGTGGTGTAGCGCTATGGGAGTGGTGTGGGCAGTGGCGTAGTGCTGTGGGGGTGGTGTGGTCAGTGGTGCAGTGCTGTGGGAGTGGTTTCGGCAGTGGTGTAGTGCTGTGGGAGTGTTGTGGGCAGTGGTGTAGTGCTGTGGGAGTAGTTTTTGCATTGGTGTTGTGCTGCGGGAGTGATGTGGGCAGTGTTGTAGCGCTGTGGGAGTGGTGTGGGCAGTAGTG
Source organism: Cetorhinus maximus (assembly GCF_964194155.1). NCBI lineage: Eukaryota > Metazoa > Chordata > Chondrichthyes > Lamniformes > Cetorhinidae > Cetorhinus > Cetorhinus maximus. The sequence goes on from NW_027597981.1 coordinate 14,467, forward strand.
TAGTGCTGCGGGTGTTATGTGGGCAGTGGTGTAGCGCTGTGATTTTGGTGTGGTCAATGGCGTAGCGCTGTGGGAGTGGTGTGGTTCGTGGTGTAGCACTGTGGGAGTGGAGTGGGAAGTGGATTAGCGCCGTGGGAGTGGTGTGGGCAGTGGTCAAGCGCTGTGGGAGTGGTGTGGGCAGTGGCGTAGTGCTGTGGGAGTGCTGTGGGCAGAGGTGTAGCGCTGTGGGAGTGGTGCGGGCACTGCTGTAGCCCTGTGGGAGTGGTATGTGCTGTGGTGTAGCGCTGCGGGAGTGGTGTGGGCAGTGGTGTAGCGCTGTCCGTTTGGTGTGTGTTGTGGTGTAGCGCTGTGGGAGTGGTTTGGGCAGTGGTGTAACGCTGTGGGAGTGGTGTGGGCAGTGGTGTATCGCTGTGGGAGTGGTTTTTGCATTGGTGTAGTGCTGCTTGAGTGGTGTGGGCAGTGGTGTAGCGCTGTGGGAGTGGTGTGGGCAGTGGTGTAGCGCTGTGGGATTGGTTTGGTCAGTGGTGTACTGCTGTATGAGTGGTGTGGGCAGTGGTGTAGCGCTGTGGGTGTGGTGTGGGCAGTGGTGTAGCGCTCTGGTAGTGTTGTGGGCATTTGCTTAACGCTGAGTGAGTTGTTTGGGCAGTGGTGTATTGCTGTTGTTGTGGTGTGTGTTGTGGTGTAGCGCTGCGGGAGTGCTGTGGGCAGTGGTGTAACGCTGTGGGAGTCCTCTGGGCAATGGTGTAGCTCTGTGGGAGTGCTCTGGGCAATGGTGTAGCGCTGTGGGAGTGGTGTGGGCAGTGGTGTAGCGCTGTGGGAGTAGTGTGGTTAGTGGTGTAGTGCTGTGGGAGTGGTGTGGGCAGTGGTGTATCGCTGTGGGAGTGGTGTGGGCAGTGGTGTAGCGCTGTGGGAGTGGTATGGGCAGTGGTGTAGTGCTGTGGGAGTGTTGAGGGCAGTGGTTTAGCGCTGTGGGTGTGTTGAGGGCAGAGGTGTAGCTCTGTGGGAGTGTTGTGGGCAGTGGTGTAACGCTGTGGGAGCGGTGTGGGCAGTGGTATAGCGCTGTGGGATTGGTGTGGGCAGTGGTGTAGTGCTGTGGGAGTGGTGTGGGCAGTGGTGTAGCGCTGTGGGTGTGGTGTTTGCACTAGTGTAGCGCTGTGGGAGTGGCGTGGGCAGTGGTGTTGTGCTGTGGTAGTGGTGTGGGCAGTGGTGTAGCGCTGTGGGTGTGGTGTTTGCAGTAGTGTAACGCTGTGGGAGTGGTGTGGGCAGTGGTGTAGCGCTGTGGGAGTGGCGTGGGCAGTGGTGTAGCGCTGTGGGAGTGGTGTGGGCAGTGGTGTAGTGCTGTGGGAGTGGTGTGGGCAGTGGTGTTGTGCTGAGGGAGTGGTGTGGGCAGTTGTGTAACGCTGTGGGAGTGATGTGGGCAGTGGTGTAGTGTTGTGGGAGTGGAGTGGGCTGTGGTGTAGTGCTGTGGGATTGGTGTGGGTTGTGGTATAGCGCTGTGGCAGAGGTGTGTGCAGTGGTCTTGCGCTGTGGTACTGATGTGGGCATTTGCTTAGCGCTATGTGTGTGATGTGAGTTGTGGAGTAGAGCTACTGAAATGGTGTGACCAGAGGTGTAGTGCTGTCGGAGTGGTGTGGGCAGTGATGTCGCGCTGTGGGAGTTGTGTGGGCAGTGGTGTAGTGCTGTGGGAGTAGTGTGGGTAGTGGTGTAGTGCTGTGGGAGTGGTGTGGGCAGTGGTGTATCGCAGTGGGTGAGGTGTGGGCAGTATTATAGCGCTGTGGGTGTGGTGTTGGCAGTGGTGTAGCGGCGTGGGAGTGGTGTGGGCAGTGGTTTAGCGCTGTGGGAGTGGTGTGGGCAGTGGTCTAACGCTGTGGGAGTGGTGTGGGTAGTGGTGTAGCGCTGTTGGAGTGGTGTGGGCAGTGGTGTAGTGCTGTGGGAGTGGTGTGAGCAGTGGTGTTGTACTGTGGGAGTGGTGTGGGCAGTGGTGTAGCGCTGTAGGTGTGGTGTGGGCAGTGGTGATGTGCTGTGGGAGTGGTGTGGGCAGTGGTGTAGCGCTGTGGGAGTGGTGTGGGCAGTGGTGTAGTGCTGTGGGAGTGGTGTGGGTAGTGGTGTAGCGCTGTGGGAGTGGTCTGGGCAGTTGTGTAGTGCTGTGGGAGTGCCGTGGGCAGTGGTGTAGCGCTGTGGGAGAGGTGTGGGCAGTGGTGTAGCGCTGTGGGAGTGCCGTGGGCAGTGGTGCAGCGCTGTGGGTGTTGTATGGGCAGTGGTGTAGTGCTGTGGGAGTGGTGTGGGGCTTAGTGTAGCGCTGTGGGAGCGATGTGGGCATTAGTGTAGCGCTGTGGGAGTGGTATGGGCAGCGGTGTAGTGCTGTGGGAGTGGTGTGGGCAGTTGTGTAGCGCTGTGGAAGTGGTGTGGGTTGTGGTGTGTCACTGTGGAAGTGGCATGGGAAGTGATGTAGTGCTGTGGGAGTGGTGAGTGTTGTGGTGTAGCGCAGCGGGAGTGGTGTGGGCAATGGTGTAACGCTGTGGGAGTGGTATGGGCAGCGGTGTAGTGCTGTGGGAGTGGTGTGGGCAGTTGTGTAGTGCTGTGGGAGTGCTGTGGGCAGTTGTGTAGCGCTGTGGGAGTGGTGTGGGCAGTGGTGTAGTGCTGTGGGAGTGGTATGGGCAGCGGTGTAGTGCTGTGGGTTGTGGTGCGGGCAGTGGTGTAGTGCTGTGGGATTAGTGTGGGCAGTGGTGGAGCGCTGTGGGAGTGGTGTGGGCAATGGTGTAGCGCTGTAGGATTAGTGTGGGCAGTTGTGGAGCGCTGTGGGAGTGGTGTGGGCAATGGTGTAGCGCTGTGGGTGTGGTGTGGGCAGTGGTGTAGTGCTGGGGGTGTGGTTGTGTTTGTGGAGTAGACCTGTGGGAGTGGTGTGGGCAGTGGTGTAGCGCTGTGGGAGTGGTGTGGGCAGTGGTGTAGTGCTGTGGGGGTGGTGTGGGCATTGGTGTAGTGCTGGGGGAAAGGTGTGTGCAGTGGTGTAGTGCTCTGGGAGTGGTGTGGGTTGTGTTGTGGCACTGCGGGTGTCGTGTGGGCAGTGGTGAAACGCTGTGGGAGTGGTGTGGGCAGTGGTGTAACGCGTTCGGAGTGGTGTGGGCAGTGCTGTAGCGCTGTGGGAGTGGTGTGGGCGGTGGTGAAGCGCTGTGGGTGTGCTGCGGGCAGTGGTGTAGTGCTGTGGGAGTGGTGTGGGCAGTGGTGTAGCGCTGTGGGAGTGTTGTGGGCAGTGGTGTAGTGCTGTGGGAGTGGCGTGGGCAGTGGTGTAGTGCTGTGGGAGTTGTTTGGTTTGTGGTGTAGCGCTGTGGGCGTGGTGTGGGCGGTGGTGAAGCGCTGTGGGTGTGCTGTGGGCAGTGGTGTAGTGCTGTGGGAGTGTTGTGGGCAGTTGTGTAGCGCTGTGGGAGCGGTGTGGGCAGTGGTGTAGCGCTGTGGGAGTGGTTTGGTTTGTGGTGTAGTGCTGAGGGAGTGGTGTGGGCAGTGGTGTAGCGCTGTGGGAGTGGTGTGGGCAGCGGCGTAGTGCTGTGGGAGAGTTGTGGGCAATGGTGTGAGCAGTGGTGTAGTGCTGTGGGAGTGGTGTGGGCAGTGGTGTAGCGCTGTGGGAGTGGTGTGGGCAGTGGTGTAGTGCTGTGGGAGTGGTGTGGGCAGTGGTGTTGCGCTGTGGGAGTGGTGTGGGCAGTGGTGTTGTTCTTTGGGAGTGGTGTGGGTTGTGGTGTAGCGCTGTGGGAGTGGTGTGGGCAGTGGTGTTGCGCTCTGGGAGTGGTGTGGGCAGTGGTGTAGTTCTTTGGCAGTGGTGTGGGTTGTGGTGTAACTCTATGGGAGTGGTGCGGGCAGTGGTGTAGCGCTGTGGGTGTGCTGTGGGCAGTGGTGTAGCGCTGAGGCAGTGGTGTGGGCAGTGGTGTAGCGCTGTGGGTATGCTGTGGACAGTGGTGTAGCGCTGAGGGAGTGGTGTGGGCAGTGGTGTAGCGCTGAGGGAGTGGTGTGGTTTGTGGTGTAGCGCTGTGGGAGTGGTGTGGGCAGTGGTGTAGCGCTGAGGGAGTGGTGTGGGCAGTGGTGTAGCGCTGAGGGAGTGGTGTGGGCAGTTGTGTAGTGCTGTGGGAGTGGTGTGGGCAGTGGTGTAGCGCTGTGGGAGTGGTGTGGTTTGTGGTGTAGCGCTGTGGGAGTGGTGTGGGCAGTGGTGTAGCGCTGTGGGAGTGGTGTGGGCAGTGGTGTAGTGCTGTGGGAGTGGTGTGGGCAGTTGTGTAGCGCTGTGGGTGTGGTTTGGTTTGTGGTGTAGTGCTGAGGGAGAGGTGTGGGCAGTGGTGTAGTGCTGTAGGAGTGGTGTGGGCAGTTGTGTAGCGCTGTGGGTGTGCTGTGGGCAGAGGTGTAGCACTGGGGAATGGTGTGGGCATTGGTGTAGTGCTGTGGGAGTGGTGTGGGCAGTGGTGTAGCGCTGTGGGAGTGGTGTGTGCAGAGGTGTAGCGCTGTGGGAGTGGTTTGGACAGTGGTTTAATGCTGTGGGAGTGGTGTGGGCAGAGGTGTAGCGCTGTGGGAGTGGTTTGGACAGTGGTTTAATGCTGTGGGAGTTGGGTGGGCAGTGATGTAGTGCTGTGGGAGTTGTGTGGGTTGTGGTGTAGTGCTGTTGGAGTGGTGTGGACAGTGGTGTAGCGCTGTGGGAGTGGTGTGGGCAGTAGTGTAGCGCTGTGGGAGTGGTGTGGGCAGTGGTGTAGCGTTGTGGGAGTGGTGTGTGCAGCGGTGAAACGCTGTGGGAAAGGTGTGGGCAGTGGTGTAGCGCTCTTGGTGTGGTGTGGACAGTGGTGCAGCGCTGTGTGAGTAGTGTGGGCAGTGGTGTAGTGCTGTGGGAGTGGTGTGGGCAGTGGTGTTGCGCTGTGGGAGTGGTGTGGGCAGTGGTGTAACGCGTTCGGAGTGGTGTGGGCAGTGCTGTAGCGCTGTGGGAGTGGTGTGGGCGGTGGTGAAGCGCTCTGGGTGTGCTGTGGGCAGTGGTGTATTGCTGTGGGAGTGGTGTGGGCAGTGGTGTAGCGCTGTGGGAGTGTTGTGGGCAGTGGTGTAGTGCTGTGGGAGTGGCGTGGGCAGTGGTGTAGTGCTGTGGGAGTTGTTTGGTTTGTGGTGTAGCGCTGTGGACGTGGTGTGGGCGGTGGTGAAGCGCTGTGGGAAAGGTGTGGGCAGTGGTGTAGCGCTCTTGGTGTGGTGTGGACAGTGGTGCAGCGCTGTGTGAGTAGTGTGGGCAGTGGTGTAGTGCTGTGGGAGTGGTGTGGGCAGTGGTGTTGCGCTGTGGGAGTGGTGTGGGCAGTGGTGTTGTTCTTTGGGAGTGGTGTGGGTTGTGGTGTAGCGCTGTGGGAGTGGTGTGGGCAGTGGTGTTGCGCTCTGGGAGTGGTGTGGGCAGTGGTGTAGTTCTTTGGCAGTGGTGTGGGTTGTGGTGTAACTCTATGGGAGTGGTGCGGGCAGTGGTGTAGCGCTGTGGGTGTGCTGTGGGCAGTGGTGTAGCGCTGAGGCAGTGGTGTGGGCAGTGGTGTAGCGCTGTGGGTATGCTGTGGACAGTGGTGTAGCGCTGAGGGAGTGGTGTGGGCAGTGGTGTAGCGCTGAGGGAGTGGTGTGGTTTGTGGTGTAGCGCTGTGGGAGTGGTGTGGGCAGTGGTGTAGCGCTGAGGGAGTGGTGTGGGCAGTGGTGTAGCGCTGAGGGAGTGGTGTGGGCAGTTGTGTAGTGCTGTGGGAGTGGTGTGGGCAGTGGTGTAGCGCTGTGGGAGTGGTGTGGTTTGTGGTGTAGCGCTGTGGGAGTGGTGTGGGCAGTGGTGTAGCGCTGTGGGAGTGGTGTGGGCAGTGGTGTAGTGCTGTGGGAGTGGTGTGGGCAGTTGTGTAGCGCTGTGGGTGTGGTTTGGTTTGTGGTGTAGTGCTGAGGGAGAGGTGTGGGCAGTGGTGTAGTGCTGTAGGAGTGGTGTGGGCAGTTGTGTAGCGCTGTGGGTGTGCTGTGGGCAGAGGTGTAGCACTGGGGAATGGTGTGGGCATTGGTGTAGTGCTGTGGGAGTGGTGTGGGCAGTGGTGTAGCGCTGTGGGAGTGGTGTGTGCAGAGGTGTAGCGCTGTGGGAGTGGTTTGGACAGTGGTTTAATGCTGTGGGAGTGGTGTGGGCAGAGGTGTAGCGCTGTGGGAGTGGTTTGGACAGTGGTTTAATGCTGTGGGAGTTGGGTGGGCAGTGATGTAGTGCTGTGGGAGTTGTGTGGGTTGTGGTGTAGTGCTGTTGGAGTGGTGTGGACAGTGGTGTAGCGCTGTGGGAGTGGTGTGGGCAGTAGTGTAGCGCTGTGGGAGTGGTGTGGGCAGTGGTGTAGCGTTGTGGGAGTGGTGTGTGCAGCGGTGAAACGCTGTGGGAAAGGTGTGGGCAGTGGTGTAGCGCTCTTGGTGTGGTGTGGACAGTGGTGCAGCGCTGTGTGAGTAGTGTGGGCAGTGGTGTAGTGCTGTGGGAGTTGTGTGGGCGGTGGTGTAGCGCTGTGGGAGTGTTGTGGGCAGTGGTGTAGTGCTGAGGCTGTGGTGTGGGCAGTGGTTTAATTCTGTGGGAGTGGTGTGGGCAGTGGTGTAGCGCTGTGGGAGTGGTGTGGGCAGTGGTGTAGCGCTGTGGGAGTGGTGTGGGCAGTGGTGTTGCGCTGTGGGAGTGGTGTGGGCAGTGGTGTAGTTCTTTTTGGAGTGGTGTCGGTTGTGGTGAAGCGCTGTGGGAGTGGTGTGGGCAGTGGTGTAGTGCTGTGAGAGTGGTGTGGGCAGTGGTGTAGCACTGTTGGTGTGTTGTGGGCTGTGGTGTAGTGCTGGGGGAAAGGTGTGTGCAGTGGTGTAGTGCTGTGGGAGTGGTGTGGGTTGTGTTGTAGCGCTGCGGGAGTCGTGTGGGCAGTGGTGAAACGCTGTGGGAGTGGTGTGGGCAGTTGTGTAACGCGTTCGGAGTGGTGTGGGCAGTGCTGCAGCGCTGTGGGAGTGGTGTGGGCAGTGGTGAAGCGCTGTGGGTGTGCTGTGGGCAGTGGTGTAGCGCTGTGGGAGTGTTGTGGGCAGTGGTGTAGCGCTGTGGGAATGTTGTGGGATGTGGTGTAGTGCTGTGGGAGTGGTGTGGGCAGTGGTGTAGCGCTGCGGGTGTGGTTTGGTCAATAGTTTAAAGCTGTGGGAGTGGTGTGGGCAGTGGTGTAGCGCTGTGGGTATGGTGTTTGCAGTAGTGTAGCGCTGTGGGAGTTGCGTGGGCAGTGGTGTAGTGCTGTGGTAGTGGTGTGGGCAGTTTTATAGCGCTGTGGGTGTGGTGTTTGCAGTAGTGTAGCGCTGTGGGAGTGGCGTGGGCAGTGGTGTAGTGCTGTGGGAGTGGTGTGGGCAGTGGTGTTGTGCTGAGGGAGTGGTGTGGGCAGTTGTGTAACGCTGTGGGAGTGATGTGGGCAGTGGTGTAGTGTTGTGGGAGTGGAGTGGGCTGTGGTGTAGTGCTGTGGGATTGGTGTGGGTTGTGGTATAGCGCTGTGGCAGAGGTGTGTGCAGTGGTCTTGCGCTGTGGTACTGATGTGGGCATTTGATTAGCGCTATGTGTGTGATGTGAGTTGTGGAGTAGAGCTTCTGAAATGGTGTGACCAGAGGTGTAGTGCTGTCGGAGTGGTGTGGGCAGTGATGTCGCGCTGTGGGAGTTGTGTGGGCAGTGGTGTAGCGCTGTGGGAGTGGTGTGGGCAGTGGTGTAGTGCTGCGGGAGTAGTGTGGGTAGTGGTGTAGTGCTGTGGGAGTGGTGTGGGCAGTGGTGTATCGCAGTGGGTGAGGTGTGGGCAGTATTATAGCGCTGTGTGTGTGGTGTTGGCAGTGGTGTAGCGGCGTGGGTGTGGTGTGGGCAGTGGTGATGTGCTGTGGGAGTGGTGTGGGCAGTGGTGTAGCGCAGTGGGATTGGTGTGGGCAGTGGTGTAGTGCTGTGGGAGTGGTGTGGACAGTGGTGTAGCGCTGTGGGAGTGGTATGGGCAGCGGTGTAGTGCTGTGGGAGTGCCGTGGGCAGTGGTGTAGCGCTGTGGGTGTGGTGTGGGCAGTGGTGATGTGCTGTGGGAGTGGTGTGGGCAGTGGTGTAGCGCTGTGGGAGTGGTGTGGGGCTTAGTGTAGCGCTGTGGGAGCGATGTGGGCATTAGTGTAGCGCTGTGGGAGTGGTGTGGGCAGTGGTGTAGCGCTGTGGGAGTGGTGTGGGCAGTGGTGTAGTGCTGTGGGAGTGGTGTGGACAGTGGTGTAGCGCTGTGGGAGTGGTATGGGCAGCGGTGTAGTGCTGTGGGAGTGGTGTGGACAGTGGTGTAGCGCTGTGGCAGTGGTGTGGGTTGTGGTGTGTCACTGTGGGAGTGGCATGGGCAGTGATGTAGTGCTGTGGGAGTGGTGAGTGTTGTGGTGTAGCGCAGCGGGAGTGGTGTGGCCAATGGTGTAACGCTGTGGGAGTGGTGTGGGCAGTGGTGTAGCTCATTGGGAGCGGTGTAGGTTGTGGTGTAGCGCTGTGGGATTGGTGTGGGCAGTGGTGTAGTGCTGTGGGAGTGGTGTGGGCAGTGGTGTAGTGCTGTGGGAGTGCTGTGGGCAGTTGTGTAGCGCTGTGGGAGTGGTGTGGGCAGTGGTGTAGTGCTGTGGGAGTGGTATGGGCAGCGGTGTAGTGCTATGGGAGTGGTGCGGGCAGTGGTGTAGTGCTGTGGGATTAGTGTGGGCAGTGGTGGAGCGCTGTGGGAGTGGTGTGGGCAATGGTGTAGCGCTGTGGGATTAGTGTGGGCAGTTGTGGAGCGCTGTAGGAGTGGTGTGGGCAATGGTGTAGCGCTGTGGGTGTGGTGTGGGTTGTGGTGTAACACTGTGGGAGTGGCATGGGCAGTGGTGTTGTGCTGTGCGAGTGGTGTGGGCAGCGGTGTAGGGTTGCCCGAGTGGTGTGGGGTGTGGTTTAATGCTGTGGGAGTGGTGCGGCCATTTGTGTAATACTGCGGGAGTAGTGGCAGTGTCATAGTGTTGTTGGAGTGGTGTTGGCTTTGGTGTATTTCTGTGAGAGTGGTGTGGGCAGTGGTGTAGTGCTGCGGGAGTGGTGCCTGCAGTGGTGTAGTGTTACGGGAGTGTTGTGGGCAGTGGTGCAGCGCTGTGGGAGTGGTGTGGGCAGTGGTGTAGCGCTGTGGGAGTGGTGTGGGCAGTGGTGTAGCGCTGTGGGAGTGCTGTGGGCAGTGGTGTAGCGCTGTGGGAGTGGTGTGGGTTGTGGCGTAGCGCTGCGGGAGTTGTGTCGGAATTGATTTAAGGCTGCGGGAGTACTGTGGGCAGTGGTGTAGCGCTGTGGGAGTTGCGTGGGCAGTGGTGTAGTGCTGTGGGAGTGGTGTGGGCAGTGGTGTAGTGCTGGGGGTGTGGTTGTGGTTGTGGAGTAGACCTGTGGGAGTGGTGTGGGCAGTGGTGTAGCGCTGTGGGAGTGGTGTGGGCAGTGGTGTAGTGCTGTGGGAGTGGTGTGGGCAGTGGTGTAGTGCTGGGGGAAAGGTGTGTGCAGTGGTGTAGTGCTCTGGGACTGGTGTGGGTTGTGTTGTAGCACTGCGGGAGTCGTGTGGGCAGTGGTGAAACGTTGTGGGAGTGGTGTGGGCAGTGGTGTAACGCGTTCGGAGTGGTGTGGGCAGTGCTGTAGTGCTGTGGGAGTGGTATGGGCAGCGGTGTAGTGCTATGGGAGTGGTGCGGGCAGTGGTGTAGTGCTGTGGGATTAGTGTGGGCAGTGGTGGAGCGCTGTGGAAGTGGTGTGGGCAATGGTGTAGCGCTGTGGGATTAGTGTGGGCAGTTGTGGAGCGCTGTGGGAGTGGTGTAGGCAATGGTGTAGCGCTGTGGGTGTGGTGTGGGTTGTGGTGTAACACTGTGGGAGTGGCATGGGCAGTGGTGTTGTGCTGTGCGAGTGGTGTGGGCAGCGGTGTAGGGTTGCCCGAGTGGTGTGGGGTGTGGTTTAATGCTGTGGGAGTGGTGCGGCCATTTGTGTAATACTGCGGGAGTAGTGGCAGTGGCATAGTGTTGTGGGAGTGGTGTTGGCTTTGGTGTATTTCTGTGAGAGTGGTGTGGGCAGTGGTGTAGTGCTGCGGGAGTGGTGCCTGCAGTGGTGTAGTGTTGCGGGAGTGTTGTGGGCAGTGGTGCAGCGCTGTGGGAGTGGTGTGGGCAGTGGTGTGGCGCTGTGGGAGTGGTGTGGGCAGTGGTGTAGCGCTGTGGGAGTGCTGTGGGCAGTGGTGTAGCGCTGTGGGAGTGGTGTGGGCAGTGGTGTAATGCTGCTGGAGTGTTGTGGGTTGTGGCGTAGCGCTGCGGGAGTTGTGTCGGAATTGATTTAAGGCTGCGGGAGTACTGTGGGCAGTGGTGTAGCGCTGTGGGAGTTGCGTGGGCAGTGGTGTAGTGCTGTGGGAGTGGTGTTGGCAGTGGTGTAGTGCTGGGGGTGTGGTTGTGGTTGTGGAGTAGACCTGTGGGAGTGGTGTGGGCAGTGGTGTAGCGCTGTGGGAGTGGTGTGGGCAGTGGTGTAGTGCTGTGGGAGTGGTGTGGGCAGTGGTGTAGTGCTGGGGGAAAGGTGTGTGCAGTGGTGTAGTGCTCTGGGAGTGGTGTGGGTTGTGTTGTAGCACTGCGGGAGTCGTGTGGGCAGTGGTGAAACGTTGTGGGAGTGGTGTGGGCAGTGGTGTAACGCGTTCGGAGTGGTGTGGGCAGTGCTGTAGCGCTGTGGGAGTGGTGTGGGCGGTGGTGAAGCGCTCTGGGTGTGCTGTGGGCAGTGGTGTATTGCTGTGGGAGTGGTGTGGGCAGTGGTGTAGCGCTGTGGGAGTGTTGTGGGCAGTGGTGTAGTGCTGTGGGAGTGGCGTGGGCAGTGGTGTAGTGCTGTGGGAGTTGTTTGGTTTGTGGTGTAGCGCTGTGGACGTGGTGTGGGCGGTGGTGAAGCGCTGTGGGTTTGCTGTGGGCAGTGGTGTAGTGCTGTGGGAGTGTTGTGGGCAGTTGTGTAGCGCTGTGGGAGCGGTGTGGGCAGTGGTGTAGCGCTGTGGGAGTGGTTTGGTTGGTGGTGTAGTGCTGAGGGAGTGGTGTGGGCAGTGGTGTAGCGCTGTGGGAGTGGTGTGGGCAGCGGCGTAGTGCTGTGGGAGAGTTGTGGGCAATGGTGTGAGCAGTGGTGTAGTGCTGTGGGAGTGGTGTGGGCAGTGGTGTAGCGCTGTGGGAGTGGTGTGGGCAGTGGTGTAGTGCTGTGGGAGTAGTGTGGGTAGTGGTGTAGTGCTGTGGGAGTGGTGTGGGCAGTGGCGTATCGCAGTGGGTGAGGTGTGGGCAGTATTATAGCGCTGTGGGTGTGGTGTTGGCAGTGGTGTAGCGGCGAGGGAGTGGTGTGGGCAGTGGTTTAGCGCTGTAGGAGTGTTGTGGGCAGTGGTCTAGCGCTGTGGGAGTGGTGTGGGTAGTGGTGTAGCGCTGTGGGAGTGGTGTGGGCAGTGGTGTAGTGCTGTGGGAGTGGTGTGAGCAGTGGTGTTGTGCTGTGGGAGTGGTGTGGGCAGTGGTGTAGCGGTGTGGGTGTGGTGTGGGCAGTGGTGATGTGCTGTGGGAGTGGTGTGGGCAGTGGTGTAGCGCTGTGGGAGTGGTGTGGGCAGTGGTGTAGTGCTGTGGGAGTGGTGTGGGTAGTGGTGTAGCGCTGTGGGAGTGGTCTGGGCAGTTGTGTAGTGCTGTGGGAGTGCCGTGGGCAGTGGTGTAGCGCTGTGGGTGTGGTGTGGGCAGTGGTGATGTGCTGTGGGAGTGGTGTGGCCAATGGTGTAACGCTGTGGGAGTGGTGTGGGCAGTGGTGTAGCTCATTGGGAGCGGTGTAGGTTGTGGTGTAGCGCTGTGGGATTGGTGTGGGCAGTGGTGTAGTGCTGTGGGAGTGGTGTGGGCAGTGGTGTAGTGCTGTGGGAGTGCTGTGGGCAGTTGTGTAGCGCTGTGGGAGTGGTGTTGGCAGTGGTGTAGTGCTGTGGGAGTGGTATGGGCAGCGGTGTAGTGCTATGGGAGTGGTGCGGGCAGTGGTGTAGTGCTGTGGGATTAGTGTGGGCAGTGGTGGAGCGCTGTGGGAGTGGTGTGGGCAATGGTGTAGCGCTGTGGGATTAGTGTGGGCAGTTGTGGAGCGCTGTGCGAGTGGTGTGGGCAATGGTGTAGCGCTGTGGGTGTGGTGTGGGTTGTGGTGTAACACTGTGGGAGTGGCATGGGCAGTGGTGTTGTGCTGTGCGAGTGGTGTGGGCTGCGGTGTAGGGTTGCCCGAGTGGTGTGGGGTGTGGTTTAATGCTGTGGGAGTGGTGCGGCCATTTGTGTAATACTGCGGGAGTAGTGGCAGTGGCATAGTGTTGTGGGAGTGGTGTTGGCTTTGGTGTATTTCTGTGAGACTGGTGTGGGCAGTGGTGTAGTGCTGCGGGAGTGGTGCCTGCAGTGGTGTAGTGTTACGGGAGTGTTGTGGGCAGTGGTGCAGCGCTGTGGGAGTGGTGTGGGCAGTGGTGTAGCGCTGTGGGAGTGGTGTGGGCAGTGGTGTAGCGCTGTGGGAGTGCTGTGGGCAGTGGTGTAGCGCTGTGGGAGTGCTGTGGGCAGTGGTGTAATGCTGCTGGAGTGGTGTGGGTTGTGGCGTAGCGCTGCGGGAGTTGTGTCGGAATTGATTTAAGGCTGCGGGAGTACTGTGGGCAGTGGTGTAGCGCTGTGGGAGTTGCGTGGGCAGTGGTGTAGTGCTGTGGGAGTGGTGTGGGCAGTGGTGTAGTGCTGGGGGTGTGGTTGTGGTTGTGGAGTAGACCTGTGGGAGTGGTGTGGGCAGTGGTGTAGCGCTGTGGGAGTGGTGTGGGCAGTGGTGTAGTGCTGTGGGAGTGGTGTGGGCAGTGGTGTAGTGCTGGGGGAAAGGTGTGTGCAGTGGTGTAGTGCTCTGGGACTGGTGTGGGTTGTGTTGTAGCACTGCGGGAGTCGTGTGGGCAGTGGTGAAACGTTGTGGGAGTGGTGTGGGCAGTGGTGTAACGCGTTCGGAGTGGTGTGGACAGTGCTGTAGCGCTGTGGGAGTGGTATGGGCAGCGGTGTAGTGCTATGGGATTAGTGTGGGCAGTGGTGGAGCGCTGTGGGAGTGGTGTGGGCAATGGTGTAGCGCTGTGGGATTAGTGTGGGCAGTTGTGGAGCGCTGTGGGAGTGGTGTGGGCAATGGTGTAGCGCTGTGGGTGTGGTGTGGGTTGTGGTGTAACACTGTGGGAGTGGCATGGGCAGTGGTGTTGTGCTGTGCGAGTGGTGTGGGCAGCGGTGTAGGGTTGCCCGAGTGGTGTGGGGTGTGGTTTAATGCTGTGGGAGTGGTGCGGCCATTTGTGTAATACTGCGGGAGTAGTGGCAGTGGCATAGTGTTGTGGGAGTGGTGTTGGCTTTGGTGTATTTCTGTGAGAGTGGTGTGGGCAGTGGTGAAGTGCTGCGGGAGTGGTGCCTGCAGTGGTGTAGTGTTGCGGGAGTGTTGTGGGCAGTGGTGTAGCGCTGTGGGAGTGGTGTGGGCAGTGGTGTAGCGCTGTGGGAGTGGTGTGGGCAGTGGTGTAGCGCTGTGGGAGTGCTGTGGGCAGTGGTGTAGCGCTGTGGGAGTGGTGTGGGCAGTGGTGTAATGCTGCTGGAGTGTTGTGGGTTGTGGCGTAGCGCTGCGGGAGTTGTGTCGGAATTGATTTAAGGCTGCGGGAGTACTGTGGGCAGTGGTGTAGCGCTGTGGGAGTTGCGTGGGCAGTGGTGTAGTGCTGTGGGAGTGGTGTGGGCAGTGGTGTAGTGCTGGGGGTGTGGTTGTGGTTGTGGAGTAGACCTGTGGGAGTGGTGTGGGCAGTGGTGTAGCGCTGTGGGAGTGGTGTGGGCAGTGGTGTAGTGCTGTGGGAGTGGTGTGGGCAGTGGTGTAGTGCTGGGGGAAAGGTGTGTGCAGTGGTGTAGTGCTCTGGGACTGGTGTGGGTTGTGTTGTAGCACTGCGGGAGTCGTGTGGGCAGTGGTGAAACGTTGTGGGAGTGGTGTGGGCAGTGGTGTAACGCGTTCGGAGTGGTGTGGGCAGTGCTGTAGCGCTGTGGGAGTGGTGTGGGCGGTGGTGAAGCGCTCTGGGTGTGCTGTGGGCAGTGGTGTATTGCTGTGGGAGTGGTGTGGGCAGTGGTGTAGCGCTGTGGGAGTGTTGTGGGCAGTGGTGTAGTGCTGTGGGAGTGGCGTGGGCAGTGGTGTAGTGCTGTGGGAGTTGTTTGGTTTGTGGTGTAGCGCTGTGGGCGTGGTGTGGGCGGTGGTGAAGCGCTGTGGGTGTGCTGTGGGCAGTGGTGTAGTGCTGTGGGAGTGTTGTGGGCAGTTGTGTAGCGTTGTGGGAGCGGTGTGGGCAGTGGTGTAGCGCTGTGGGAGTGGTTTGGTTGGTGGTGTAGTGCTGAGGGAGTGGTGTGGGCAGTGGTGTAGCACTGTGGGAGTGGTGTGGGCAGCGGCGTAGTGCTGTGGGAGAGTTGTGGGCAATGGTGTGAGCAGTGGTGTAGTGCTGTGGGAGTGGTGTGGGCAGTGGTGTAGCGCTGTGGGAGTGGTGTGGGCAGTGGTGTAGTGCTGTGGGAGTAGTGTGGGTAGTGGTGTAGTGCTGTGGGAGTGGTGTGGGCAGTGGTGTATCGCAGTGGGTGAGGTGTGGGCAGTATTATAGCGCTGTGGGTGTGGTGTTGGCAGTGGTGTAGCGGCGTGGGAGTGGTGTGGGCAGTGGTTTAGCGCTGTGGGAGTGTTGTGGGCAGTGGTCTAGCGCTGTGGGAGTGGTGTGGGTAGTGGTGTAGCGCTGTGGGAGTGGTGTGGGCAGTGGTGTAGTGCTGTGGGAGTGGTGTGAGCAGTGGTGTTGTGCTGTGGGAGTGGTGTGGGCAGTGGTGTAGCGGTGTGGGTGTGGTGTGGGCAGTGGTGATGTGCTGTGGGAGTGGTGTGGGCAGTGGTGTAGCGCTGTGGGAGTGGTGTGGGCAGTGGTGTAGTGCTGTGGGAGTGGTGTGGGTAGTGGTGTAGCGCTGTGGGAGTGGTCTGGGCAGTTGTGTAGTGCTGTGGGAGTGCCGTGGGCAGTGGTGTAGCGCTGTGGGTGTGGTGTGGGCAGTGGTGATGTGCTGTGGGAGTGGTGTGGGCAGTGGTGTAGCGCTGTGGATGTGGTGTGGGGCTTAGTGTAGCGCTGTGGGAGCGATGTGGGCATTAGTGTAGCGCTGTGGGAGTGGTGTGGGCAGTGGTGTAGCGCTGTGGGAGTGGTGTGGGCAGTGGTGTAGTGCTGTGGGAGTGGTGTGGGCAGTGGTGTAGTGCTGGGGGAAAGGTGTGTGCAGTGGTGTAGTGCTCTGGGAGTGGTGTGGGTTGTGTTGTAGCACTGCGGGAGTCGTGTGGGCAGTGGTGAAACGTTGTGGGAGTGGTGTGGGCAGCGGTGTAACGCGTTCGGAGTGGTGTGGGCAGTGCTGTAGCGCTGTGGGAGTGGTGTGGGCGGTGGTGAAGCGCTGTGGGAGTGTTGTGGGCAGTGGTGTAGTGCTGTGGGAGTGGCGTGGGCAGTGGTGTAGTGCTGTGGGAGTTGTTTGGTTTGTGGTGTAGCGCTGTGGGCGTGGTGTGGGCGGTGGTGAAGCGCTGTGGGTGTGCTGTGGGCAGTGGTGTAGTGCTGTGGGAGTGTTGTGGGCAGTTGTGTAGCGCTGTGGGAGCGGTGTGGGCAGTGGTGTAGCGCTGTGGGAGTGGTTTGGTTGGTGGTGTAGTGCTGAGGGAGTGGTGTGGGCAGTGGTGTAGCGCTGTGGGAGAGTTGTGGGCAATGGTGTGAGCAGTGGTGTAGTGCTGTGGGAGTGGTGTGGGCAGTGGTGTAGCGCTGTGGGAGTGGTGTGGGCAGTGGTGTAGTGCTGTGGGAGTAGTGTGGGTAGTGGTGTAGTGCTGTGGGAGTGGTGTGGGCAGTGGTGTATCGCAGTGGGTGAGGTGTGGGCAGTATTATAGCGCTGTGGGTGTGGTGTTGGCAGTGGTGTAGCGGCGTGGGAGTGGTGTGGGCAGTGGTTTAGCGCTGTGGGAGTGTTGTGGGCAGTGGTCTAGCGCTGTGGGAGTGGTGTGGGTAGTGGTGTAGCGCTGTGGGAGTGGTGTGGGCAGTGCTGTAGTGCTGTGGGAGTGGTGTGAGCAGTGGTGTTGTGCTGTGGGAGTGGTGTGGGCAGTGGTGTTGTGCTGTGGGAGTGGTGTGGGCAGTGGTGTAGCGGTGTGGGTGTGGTGTGGGCAGTGGTGTAGCGGTGTGGGTGTGGTGTGGGCAGTGGTGATGTGCTGTGGGAGTGGTGTGGGCAGTGGTGTAGTGCTGTGGGAGTGGTGTGGGTAGTGCTGTAGCGCTGTGGGAGTGGTCTGGGCAGTTGTGTAGTGCTGTGGGAGTGCCGTGGGCAGTGGTGTAGCGCTGTGGGTGTGGTGTGGGCAGTGGTGATGTGCTGTGGGAGTGGTGTGGGCAGTGGTGTAGCGCCGTGGGTGTGGTGTGGTGCTTAGTGTAGCGCTGTGGGAGCGATGTGGGCATTAGTGTAGCGCTGTGGGAGTGGTGTGGGCAGTGGTGTAGCGCTGTGGGAGTGGTGTGGGCAGTGGTGTAGTGCTGTGGGAGTGGTGTGGACAGTGGTGTAGCGCTGTGGGAGTGGTATGGGCAGCGGTGTAGTGCTGTGGGAGTGGTGTGGACAGTGGTGTAGCGCTGTGGAAGTGGTGTGGGTTGTGGTGTGTCACTGTGGGAGTGGCATGGGCAGTGATGTAGTGCTGTGGGAGTGGTGAGTGTTGTGGTGTAGCGCAGCGGGAGTGGTGTGGCCAATGGTGTAACGCTGTGGGAGTGGTGTGGGCAGTGGTGTAGTTCATTGGGAGCGGTGCAGGTTGTGGTGTAGCGCTGTGGGATTGGTGTGGGCAGTGGTGTAGTGCTGTGGGAGTGGTGTGGGCAGTGGTGTAGTGCTGTGGGAGTGGTGTGGGCAGTGGTGTAGTGCTGTGGGAGTGGTATGGGCAGCGGTGTAGTGCTATGGGAGTGGTGCGGGCAGTGGTGTAGTGCTGTGGGATTAGTGTGGGCAGTGGTGGAGCGCTGTGGGAGTGGTGTGGGCAATGGTGTAGCGCTGTGGGATTAGTGTGGGCAGTTGTGGAGCGCTGTGGGAGTGGTGTGGGCAATGGTGTAGCGCTGTGTGTGTGGTGTGGGTTGTGGTGTAACACTGTGGGAGTGGCATGGGCAGTGGTGTTGTGCTGTGCGAGTGGTGTGGGCAGCGGTGTAGTGTTGCCCGAGTGGTGTGGGGTGTGGTTTAATGCTGTGGGAGTGGTGCGGCCATTTGTGTAATACTGCGGGAGTAGTGGCAGTGGCATAGTGTTGTGGGAGTGGTGTTGGCTTTGGTGTATTTCTGTGAGAGTGGTGTGGGCAGTGGTGTAGTGCTGCGGGAGTGGTGCTTGCAGTGGTGTAGTGTTGCGGGTGTGTTGTGGGCAGTGGTGCAGCGCTGTGGGAGTGGTGTGGGCAGTGGTGTAGCGCTGTGGGAGTGGTGTGGGCAGTGGTGTAGCGCTGTGGGAGTGCTGTGGGCAGTGGTGTAGCGCTGTGGGAGTGGTGTGGGCAGTGGTGTAATGCTGCTGGAGTGGTGTGGGTTGTGGCGTAGCGCTGCGGGAGTTGTGTCGGAATTGATTTAAGGCTGCGGGAGTACTGTGGGCAGTGGTGTAGTGCTGTGGGAGTGGTGTGGGCAGTGGTGTAGTGCTGGAGGTGTGGTTGTGGTTGTGGAGTAGACCTGTGGGAGTTGTGTGGGCAGTGGTGTAGCGCTGTGGGAGTGGTGTGGGCAGAGGTGTAGTGCTGTGGGTGTGGTGTGGGCAGTGGTGTAGTGCTGGGGGAAAGGTGTGTTCAGTGGTGTAGTGCTCTGGGAGTGGTGTGGGTTGTGTTGTAGCACTGCGGGAGTCGTGTGGGCAGTGGTGAAACGTTGTGGGAGTGGTGTGGGCAGTGGTGTAACGCGTTCGGAGTGGTGTGGGCAGTGCTGTAGCGCTGTGGGAGTGGTGTGGGCGGTGGTGAAGCGCTGTGGGTGTGCTGTGGGCAGTGGTGTATTGCTGTGGGAGTGGTGTGGGCAGTGGTGTAGCGCTGTGGGAGTGTTGTGGGCAGTGGTGTAGTGCTGTGGGAGTAGCGTGGGCAGTGGTGTAGTGCTGTGGGAGTTGTTTGGTTTGTGGTGTAGCGCTGTGGGCGTGGTGTGGGCGGTGGTGAAGCGCTGTGGGTTTGCTGTGGGCAGTGGTGTAGTGCTGTGGGAGTGTTGTGGGCAGTTGTGTAGTGCTGTGGTAGCGGTGTGGGCAGTGGTGTAGCGCTGTGGGAGTGGTTTGGTTGGTGGTGTAGTGCTGAGGGAGTGGTTTGGGCAGTGGTGTAGCGCTGTGGGAGTGGTGTTGCAGTGGTGTAGCGATGTGGGAGTGGTGTGGGCAGTGGTGTAGTGCTGTGGGAGTGGTGTGGGCAGTGGTGTTGCGCTGTGGGAGTTGTGTGGGCAGTGGTGTTGTTCTTTGGCAGTGGTGTGGGTTGTGGTGTAACTCTATGGGAGTGGTGCGGGCAGTGGTGTAGCGCTGTGGGTGTGCTGTGGGCAGTGGTGTAGCGCTGAGGCAGTGGTGTGGGCAGTGGTGTAGCGCTGTGGGTATGCTGTGGGCAGTGGTGTAGCGCTGAGGGAGTGGTGTGGGCAGTGGTGTAGCGCTGAGGGAGTGGTGTGGGCAGTTGTGTAGTGCTGTGGGAGTGGTGTGGGCAGTGGTGTAGCGCTGTGGGAGTGGTGTGGTTTGTGGTGTAGCGCTGTGGGAGTGGTGTGGGCAGTGGTGTAGCGCTGTGGGAGTGATGTGGGCAGTGGTGTAGTGCTGTGGGAGAGGTGTGGGCAGTGGTGTAATGCTGTGGGAGTGGTGTGGGCAGTTGTGTAGCGCTGTGGGTGTGGTTTGGTTTGTGGTGTAGTGCTGAGGGAGAGGTGTGGGCAGTGGTGTAGTGCTGTGGGAGTGTTGTGGGCAGTTGTGTAGCGCTGTGGGTGTGCTGTGGGCAGAGGTGTAGCACTGTGGGATTGGTGTGGGCATTGGTGTAGTGCTGTGGGAGTGGTGTGGGCAGTGGTGTAGCGCTGTGGGAGTGGTGTGGGCAGAGGTGTAGCGCTGTGGGAGTGGTTTGGACAGTGGTTTAATGCTGTGGGAGTGGTTTGGGCAGTGGTGTAGCGCTGTGTGAGTGATGTGGGCAGTGGTGTAGTGCTGTGGGAGAGGTGTGGGCAGTGGTGTAGTGCTGTGGGAGTGGTGTGGGCAGTTGTGTAGCGCTGTGGGTGTGGTTTGGTTTGTGGTGTAGTGCTGAGGGAGAGTTGTGGGCAGTGGTGTAGTGCTTTGGGAGTGGTGTGGGCAGTTGTGTAGCGCTGTGGGTGTGCTGTGGGCAGAGGTGTAGCACTGTGGGATTGGTGTGGGCATTGGTGTAGTGCTGTGGGAGTGGTGTGGGCAGTGGTGTAGCGCTGTGGGAGTGGTGTGGGCAGAGGTGTAGCGCTGTGGAAGTGGTTTGGACAGTGGTTTAATGCTGTGGGAGTTGGGTGGGCAGTGGTGTAGCGCTGTATGAGAGGTGTGGGCAGTGGTGTAGTGCTGTTTGAGTAGTGTGGGCAGTTGTGTAGCGCTGTGGGTGTGCTGTGGGCAGAGGTGTAGCACTGTGGGATTGGTGTGGGCAGTGGTGTAGTGCTGTGGGAGTGGTGTGGGCAGTGGTGTAGCGCTGTGGGAGTGGTGTGGGCAGAGGTGTAGCGCTGTGGGAGTGGTTTGGACAGTGGTTTAATGCTGTGGAAGTGGTGTGGGCAGTGGTGTAGTGCTGTGGGAGTTGTGTGGGTTGTGGTGTAGTGCTGTTGGAGTGGTGTGGACAGTGGTGTAGCGCTGTGGGAGTTGTGTGGGTTGTGGTGTAGTGCTGTTGGAGTGGTGTGGACAGTGGTGTAGCGCTGTGGGAGTGGTGTGGGCAGTAGTGTAGCGCTGTGGGAGTGGTGTGGGCAGTGGTGTAGCGTTGTGGGAGTGGTGTGTGCAGTGATGAAACGCTGTGGGAAAGGTGTTCGCAGTGGTTTAGCGCTGTTGGTGTGGTGTGGGCAGTGGTGTAGCGCTGTGTGAGTAGTGTGGGCAGTGGTGTAGTGCTGAGGCTGTGGTGTGGGCAGTGGTTTAATGCTGTGGGAGTGGTGTGGGCAGTGGTGTAGCGCTGTTGGAGTGTTGTGGGTTGTGGTGTAGAGCTGTGGGAGTGGTGTGGGCAGTGGTGTAGTGCTCTGGGAGTGGTGTGGGTTGTGTTGTAGCACTGCGGGAGTCGTGTGGGCAGTGGTGAAACGTTGTGGGAGTGGTGTGGGCAGTGGTGTAACGCGTTCGGAGTGGTGTGGGCAGTGCTGTAGCGCTGTGGGAGTGGTGTGGGCGGTGGTGAAGCGCTGTGGGTGTGCTGTGGGCAGTGGTGTATTGCTGTGGGAGTGGTGTGGGCAGTGGTGTAGCGCTGTGGGAGTGTTGTGGGCAGTGGTGTAGTGCTGTGGGAGTAGCGTGGGCAGTGGTGTAGTGCTGTGGGAGTTGTTTGGTTTGTGGTGTAGCGCTGTGGGCGTGGTGTGGGCGGTGGTGAAGCGCTGTGGGTTTGCTGTGGGCAGTGGTGTAGTGCTGTGGGAGTGTTGTGGGCAGTTGTGTAGTGCTGTGGTAGCGGTGTGGGCAGTGGTGTAGCGCTGTGGGAGTGGTTTGGTTGGTGGTGTAGTGCTGAGGGAGTGGTTTGGGCAGTGGTGTAGCGCTGTGGGAGTGGTGTTGCAGTGGTGTAGCGATGTGGGAGTGGTGTGGGCAGTGGTGTAGTGCTGTGGGAGTGGTGTGGGCAGTGGTGTTGCGCTGTGGGAGTTGTGTGGGCAGTGGTGTTGTTCTTTGGCAGTGGTGTGGGTTGTGGTGTAACTCTATGGGAGTGGTGCGGGCAGTGGTGTAGCGCTGTGGGTGTGCTGTGGGCAGTGGTGTAGCGCTGAGGCAGTGGTGTGGGCAGTGGTGTAGCGCTGTGGGTATGCTGTGGGCAGTGGTGTAGCGCTGAGGGAGTGGTGTGGGCAGTGGTGTAGCGCTGAGTGAGTGGTGTGGGCAGTTGTGTAGTGCTGTGGGAGTGGTGTGGGCAGTGGTGTAGCGCTGTGGGAGTGGTGTGGTTTGTGGTGTAGCGCTGTGGGAGTGGTGTGGGCAGTGGTGTAGCGCTGTGGGAGTGATGTGGGCAGTGGTGTAGTGCTGTGGGAGAGGTGTGGGCAGTGGTGTAATGCTGTGGGAGTGGTGTGGGCAGTTGTGTAGCGCTGTGGGTGTGGTTTGGTTTGTGGTGTAGTGCTGAGGGAGAGGTGTGGGCAGTGGTGTAGTGCTGTGGGAGTGTTGTGGGCAGTTGTGTAGCGCTGTGGGTGTGCTGTGGGCAGAGGTGTAGCACTGTGGGATTGGTGTGGGCATTGGTGTAGTGCTGTGGGAGTGGTGTGGGCAGTGGTGTAGCGCTGTGGGAGTGGTGTGGGCAGAGGTGTAGCGCTGTGGGAGTGGTTTGGACAGTGGTTTAATGCTGTGGGAGTGGTGTGGGCAGTGGTGTAGCGCTGTGTGAGTGATGTGGGCCGTGGTGTAGTGCTGTGGGAGAGGTGTGGGCAGTGGTGTAGTGCTGTGGGAGTGGTGTGGGCAGTTGTGTAGCGCTGTGGGTGTGGTTTGGTTTGTGGTGTAGTGCTGAGGGAGAGTTGTGGGCAGTGGTGTAGTGCTTTGGGAGTGGTGTGGGCAGTTGTGTAGCGCTGTGGGTGTGCTGTGGGCAGAGGTGTAGCACTGTGGGATTGGTGTGGGCATTGGTGTAGTGCTGTGGGAGTGGTGTGGGCAGTGGTGTAGCGCTGTGGGAGTGGTGTGGGCAGAGGTGTAGCGCTGTGGAAGTGGTTTGGACAGTGGTTTAATGCTGTGGGAGTTGGGTGGGCAGTGGTGTAGCGCTGTATGAGAGGTGTGGGCAGTGGTGTAGTGCTGTTTGAGTAGTGTGGGCAGTTGTGTAGCGCTGTGGGTGTGCTGTGGGCAGAGGTGTAGCACTGTGGGATTGGTGTGGGCAGTGGTGTAGCGCTGTGGGAGTGGTGTGGGCAGTGGTGTAGCGCTGTGGGAGTGGTGTGGGCAGAGGTGTAGCGCTGTGGGAGTGGTTTGGACAGTGGTTTAATGCTGTGGAAGTGGTGTGGGCAGTGGTGTAGTGCTGTGGGAGTTGTGTGGGTTGTGGTGTAGTGCTGTTGGAGTGGTGTGGACAGTGGTGTAGCGCTGTGGGAGTTGTGTGGGTTGTGGTGTAGTGCTGTTGGAGTGGTGTGGACAGTGGTGTAGCGCTGTGGGAGTGGTGTGGGCAGTAGTGTAGCGCTGTGGGAGTGGTGTGGGCAGTGGTGTAGCGTTGTGGGAGTGGTGTGTGCAGTGATGAAACGCTGTGGGAAAGGTGTTCGCAGTGGTTTAGCGCTGTTGGTGTGGTGTGGGCAGTGGTGTAGCGCTGTGTGAGTAGTGTGGGCAGTGGTGTAGTGCTGAGGCTGTGGTGTGGGCAGTGGTTTAATGCTGTGGGAGTGGTGTGGGCAGTGGTGTAGCGCTGTTGGAGTGTTGTGGGTTGTGGTGTAGAGCTGTGGGAGTGGTGTGGGCAGTGGTGTAGCGCTGTGGGAGTGGTGTGGGCAGTGGTGTTGCGCTGTGGGAGTGGTGTGGGCAGTGGTGTAGTTCTTTTGGGAGTGGTGTCGGTTGTGGTGAAGTGCTGTGGGAGTGGTGTGGGCAGTGGTGTAGTGCTGTGAGAGTGGTGTGGGCGTTGGTGTAGCACTGTTGGTGTGTTGTGGGCTGTGGTGTAGTGCTGGGGGAAAGGTGTGTGCAGTGGTGTAGTGCTGTGGGAGTGGTGTGGGTTGTGTTGTAGCGCTGCGGGAGTCGTGTGGGCAGTGGTGAAACGCTGTGGGAGTGGTGTGGGCAGTGGTGTAACGCGTTCGGAGTGGTGTGGGCAGTGCTGCAGCGCTGTGAGAGTGGTGTGGGCAGTGGTGAAGCGCTGTGGGAGTGTTGTGGGCAGTGGTGTAGCGCTGTGGGAATGGTGTGGGATGTGGTGTAGTGCTGTGGGAGTGGTGTGGGCAGTGGTGTAGCGCTGCGGGTGTGGTTTGGTCAATAGTTTAAAGCTGTGGGAGTGGTGTGGGCAGTGGTGTAGCGCTGTGGGAGTGGTGTGGGCAGGGGTGTAGCGCTGTTGGAGTGGTGTGGGTTGTGGTGTAGTGCTGTTGGAGTGGTGTAGGCAGTGGTGTAACGCTGTGGGAGTGGTGTGGGTTGTGGTGTAGCGCTGTGGGTTTAGTCTGGGCAGTGGTGTAGTGCTGTGGGAGTGGTGTGGGCAGTGATGTAGCGCTGTGGGAGTGGTGTGGGCAATGGTGTAGCGCTGTGGGAGTGGTGTGGGCAGTGGTTTAGTGATGTGGGAGTGGTGTGGGCTGTGGTGTAGCCCTGTGGGAGTGGTGTGGGCAGTGGTGTAGTTCATTGGAAGCGGTGTAGGTTGTGGTGTAGCGCTGTGGGATTGGTGTGGGCAGTGGTGTAGTGCTGTGGGAGTGGTGTGGGCAGTGGTGTAGTGCTGTGGGAGTGGTATGGGCAGTGGTGTAGTGCTGTGGGAGTGGTGTGGGCAGTTGTGTAGCGCTGTTGGTGTGTTGTGGGCTGTGGTGTAGTGCTGTGGGAGCGGTGTGGGCAGTGGTGTAGCGCTAGGGGAGAGGTGTGGGGAGTGGTGTAGCGCTGCGTGAGTGGCGTGGGCAGTGGTGTAGTGCTGTGGGAGTGGTGTGGGTGGTGGTGTAGCGCTGCGGGAGTGGTGTGGGCAGTGGTGAAACGCTGTGGGAGTGTTCTGGGCAGTGGTGTAACGCGTTCAGGGTGTGCTGTGGGCAGTGGTGTAGCGCTGTGGGAGTGGCGTGGGCAGTGGTGTAGTGCTGTGGGAGTGGTTTGGTTTGTGGTGTAGTGCTGAGGGAGTGGTGTGGGCAGTGGTGTAGAGCTGTGGGAGAGTTGTGGGCAATGGTGTGAGCAGTGGTGTAGCGCTGTGGGAGTGGTGTGGGCAGTGGTGTAGCGCTGTGGGAGTGTTGTGGGCAGTTGTGTAGCGCTGTGGGAGCGGTGTGGGCAGTGGTGTAGCGCTGTGGGAGTGGTTTGGTTTGTGGTGTAGTGCTGAGGGAGTGGTGTGGGCAGTGGTGTAGTGCTGTGGGAGAGTTGTGGGCAATGGTGTGAGCAGTGGTGTAGCACTGTGGGAGTGGTGTGGGCAGTGGTGTAGCGCTGTGGGAGTGGTGTGGGCATTGGTGTAGCGATGTGGGTGTGGTGTGGGCAGCGGTGTAGCACTGTGTGAGTGGTGTGGGAATTAGTGTAGAGCTGTGGGTGTGATGTGAGCAGTGGTGTAGCGCTGTGGGAGTGGTGTGGGCAGTGGTGTAGAGCTGTGGCAGTGGTGTGGGTTGTGGTGTAGCGCTTTCCGAATGGTGCGGGCAGTGGTGTAGCGCTGTGGTAGTGGTGTGGGCAGTGGTGTAATGCTGTGGGATTGGTGTTGGCAGTGGTGTAGCGCTTGTGGGATTGTTGTGGGCAGTGCTGTAGTGTGTGGGAGTGGTGTGGGCAGTGCTGTAGTGTGTGGGAGTGGTGTGGGCAGTGGTGTTGCGCTGCGGGAGTGGTGTGGGCAGTGGTGTAGCGCTGTGGGAGTGGTGTGGGTAGTGGTGTAGAGCTGTGGGAGTTGTGTGGGTTGCGGTGTAGCGCTGTCCGAATGGTGCGGGCAGTGGTGTAGCGCTGTGGTAGTGGTCTGGGCAGTGGTGTAATGCTGTGGGATTGGTGTTGGCAGTGGTGTAGCGCTTGTGGGAGTGTTGTGGGCAGTGCTGTAGTGTGTGGGAGTGGTGTGGGCAGTGCTGTAGTGTGTGGGAGTGGTGTGGGCAGTGGTGTAGCGCTGTGGCAGTGGTGTGGGCTGTGGTGTAGCGCTGTGGCAGTTGTGTGGGCAGTGGTGTAGCGCTGTGGGAGTGGTGTGGGGAGTGGTGTAGTGCTGTGGGAGTGGTGTGGGCAGTGGTGTAGCGCTGTGGGAGTGGTCTGGTTAGTGGAGTAGTGCTCTGGGAGTTGTGTGGTCAGTGGTGAAATGCGGTGGGAGTGGTGCGGGCAGTGGTGTAGCGCTGTGGCAGTGTTTTGGGCAGTGGTGTAGAACTGTGGGAGTGGTGTGGGCAGTGGTGTAACGCTGTGGGAGTGGTGTGGGCAGTGGTGTAGCGCTGTAGGAGTGGTGTGGGCAGTGGTGTAGCGCTGTGGGAGTGGTGAGGGCAGTGGTGTAGCGCTGTGGGTGTGGCGTTGGCAGTGGTGTAGCGCTGTGGGAGTTGTGTGGACAGTGGTGTAGCGCTGTGGGAGTGGTGTGGGCAGTGGTGTAGCGCTGTGGGAGTGGTGTGGGCAGTGGTGTAGCGCTGTGGGAGTTGTGTGCACAGTGGTTTAGTGCTGTGGGAGTGGTGTGGGCAGTGGTGTAGCGCTGTGGGAGTGGTGTGGGCAGTGGTGTAGCGCTGTGGGAGTGTCGTGGGCAGTGGTGTAGCGCTGTGGGAGTGTCGTGGGCAGTGGTGTAGCGCTGCGGGAGTGGTGTGGTAATTAGTGTAGCGCTGTGGGTGTACTTTGGGTAGTGGTTTAGTGCAGTGGGAGTGATGTGGGTCATGGTGTAGCGCTGTGGGAGTGGTGTGGTTTGTGGTGTAGCGCTGTCCGAATGGTGCGGGCAGTGGTGTAGCGCTGTGGGAGTGGTGTGGGTTGTGGTGTAGCGCTGTGGCAGTGGTGTGGGCAGTGGTGTAGCGCTGTTGGAGAGGTGAGGGCAGTTGTGTAGCGCTGTGGGAGTGGTGTGGGTTGTGGTGTAGCGCTGTGTGAGTGGTGTGGGCAGTGGTGTAGCGCTGTGGTTGTGGTGTGCGCAGTGGTGTAGCGCTGTGGGAGTGCTCTGGACAGTGGTGTAGTGCTGTGGGATTGGTGTGGGCATTGGTGAAGTGCTGTGGTAGTGGTGTGGGCAACTGTGTAGTGCTGTGTTATTGGTGTGGGTCGTGGTGTAGTGTTGTGGGAGTGGTGTGGGCAGTGGTGTAGCGCTGTGGGATTGGTGTGGGCAGATGTGTAGTGCTGTGGGATTGGTGTGGGCAGTGGTGTAGCGCTGTGGGATGGGTAAGGGCAGCTGTGTAGTGCTGTGGGAGTGGTGTGGGCAGTGGTGTAGCGCTGCGTGAGTGGTGTGGGCAGTGGTGTAGCGCTGTGGGAGTGGTGTTGGCAGTGGTGTAGCGCTGTGGGAGTGGTGTGGGCAGTGGTGTAGCGCTGTGGGAGTGGTGTGGGCAGTGGTGTAGCGCTGTGGGAGTGGTGTGGGCAGTGGTGTAGCGCTGTGGGAGTGATGTGTGCTGTGGTGTAGTGCTGTGGGAGTGTTGTGGGCATTGGTGTAGTGCTGTGGGAGAGGTGTGGGAGTGGTGTGGGTTGTGGTGTAGCGCTGTGAGAGTGATGTGGGCAGTGGTGTAACGCTGCGGGAGTAGTGTGGGCAGCTGTGTAGTGCTGCGGTATTGGTGTGGGTATTGGTGTAGTGCTGTGGGAGTGGTGTGGGCATTAATGTAGCGCTGCGGGAGTGGTGTGGACAGTGGTGTAGCGCTGTGGGATTGGTGTGGGCAGTGGTGTAGCGCTGTGGGAGTGGTGTGGGCAGTGGTGTAGCGCTGTGGGAGTTGTGTGCACAGTGGTTTAGTGTTTGGGAGAGGTGTGGGCAGTGGTGTACTGCTGAGGGTGTGGTGTGGGCAGTGGTGAAACGCTGTCGGTGTGGTGTGGGCAGTGATGTAGCGCTGTGGGATTGTTGTGGGCAGTGGTGTAACGCTGTGGGAGTGGTGTGGGCAGTGGTGTAACGCTGTGGGAGTGGTGTGGGCAGTGGTGTAACGCTGTGGGAGTGATGTGGGCAGTGGTGTAACGCTGTGGGAGTGGTGTGGGCAGTGGTGTAACGCTGTGGGAGTGGTGTGGGCAGTGGTGTAATGCTGTGGGAGTGATTGGCGCAGTGGTGTAGTGCTGTGGGAGTGATATGGGCAGTGGTGTAGCGCTGTGGGAATGGTGTGGGCAGTGGTGTAACGCTGTGGGAGTGATTGGCGCAGTGGTGTAGTGCTGTGGGAGTGGTGTGGGCAGTGTTGTAGCGCTGTGCGAGTGGTATGGGCAGTTGTGTAGCGCTGTGGGAGTGGTGTGGGCAGCGGTGTGGCGCTCTGGGAGTGGTGTGGGCAGTGGTGTAGTGCTTTGTGAGAGTTGTGAGCAGTGGTGTAACGCTGTGGGAGTGTTGTGGGCTGTGGTATATCGCTGTGGGTGTGGTGTGGGCAGCGGTGTAGCACTGTGTGAGTGGTGTGGGAATTAGTGTAGACCTGTGGGTGTGATGTGAGCAGTGGTGTAGCGCTGTGGGAGTGGTGTGGGCAGTGGTGTAGAGCTGTGGGAGTGGTGTGGGTTGTGGTGTAGCGCTTTCTGAATGGTGCGGGCAGTGGTGTAGCGCTGTGGTAGTGGTGTGGGCAGTGGTGTAATGCTGTGGGATTGGTGTTGGCAGTGGTGTAGCGCTTGTGGGAGTGTTGTGGGCAGTGCTGTAGTGTGTGGGAGTGGTGTGGGCAGTGCTGTAGTGTGTGGGAGTGGTGTGGGCAGTGGTGTAGCGCTGTGGGAGTGGTGTGGGCAGTGGTGTAATGCTGTGGGATTGGTGTTGGCAGTGGTGTAGCGCTTGTGGGAGTGTTGTGGGCAGTGCTGTAGTGTGTGGGAGTGGTGCGGGCAGTGCTGTAGTGTGTGGGAGTGGTGTGGGCAGTGGTATAGTGCTGTGGGAGTGGTGTGGGCAGTGGTGTAGCGCTGTGGCAGTGCTGTGGGCAGTGGTGTAGCACTGTGGGAGTGGTGTGGGCAGTGGTGTAGTGCTGTGGGAGTGGTGTGGGCAGTGGTGTAGCGCTGTGGGAGTGGTCTGGTTAGTGGAGTAGTGCTCTGGGAGTTGTGTGGTCAGTGGTGAAATGCGGTGGGAGTGGTGCGGGCAGTGGTGTAGCGCTGTGGCAGTGTTTTGGGCAGTGGTGTAGAGCTGTGGGAGTGGTGTGGGCAGTGGTGTAACGCTGTGGGAGTGGTGTGGGCAGTGGTGTAGCGCTGTGGGAGTGGTGTGGGTAGTGGTGTAGTGCTGTGGGAGTGGTGTGGGCAGTGGTGTAGCGCTGTGGGAGTGGTGTGGGCAGTGGTGTAGCGCTGTGGGAGTGATGTGGGCTGTGGTGTAGTGCTGAGGGAGTGTTGTGGGCATTGGTGTAGTGCTATGGGAGAGGTGTGGGAGTGGTGTGGGTTGTGGTGTAGCGCTGTGAGAGTGATGTGGGCAGTGGTGTAACGCTGCGGGAGTGGTGTGGGCAGCTGTGTAGTGCTGCGGTATTGGTGTGGGTAGTGGTGTAGTGCTGTGGGAGTGGTGTGGGCATTAATGTAGCGCTGTGGGAGAGGTGTGGGCAGTGGTGTAGCGCTGTGGGAGTGGTGAGGGCAGTGGTGTAGCGCTGTGGGTGTGGCGTTGGCAGTGGTGTAGCGCTGTGGGAGTTGTGTGGACAGTGGTGTAGCGCTGTGGGAGTGGTGTGGGCAGTGGTCTAGCGCTGTGGGAGTAGTGTGGGCAGTGGTGTAGCGCTGTGGGAGTTTTGTGCACAGTGGTTTAGTGCTGTGGGAGTGGTGTGGGCAGTGGTGTAGCGCTGTGGGAGTGGTGTGGGCAGTGGTGTAGCGCTGTGGGAGTGTCGTGGGCAGTGGTGTAGCGCTGCGGGAGTGGTGTGGGTCATGGTGTAGCGCTGTGGGAGTGGTGTGGTTTGTGGTGTAGCGCTGTCCGAATGGTGCGGGCAGTGGTGTAGCGCTGTGGGATGGTCTGGGTTGTGGTGTAGTGCTGTGGGAGTGATGTGGGCAGTGGTGTAGTGCTGTGGGTGTGGTGTGGGCAGTCGTGTGACGCTGTGGGTGTGGTGTGGGCATTCGTCTAGCATGTGGAAGTGCTTTGGGTAGTGGTGTAGTGCTGTGGGTGTGGTGTGGGCAGTGGTGTAATGCTGTGGGTGTGGTGTGGGCAGTGGTGTAGCGCTTTGGGATTGTTGTGGGCAATGGTTTAGCGCAGTGAGAGTGGTGTGGGCAGTGGTGTAACGCTGTGGGAGTGATGTGGGCAGTGGTGTAGTGCTGTGCGAGTGGTGTGGGCAGTGGTGTAGTGCTGTGCGAGTGGTGTGGGCAGTGGTGTAGCGCTGTGGGAGTGGTGTGGGCAGTGGTGTAGTGCTGTGAGAGTGGTGTGGGCAGTGGTGTAGTGCTGTGGGAGTGGTGTGGGCAGTGGTGTAGTGATGTGGGAGTGGTGTGGGCAGTGGTGTAGTGCTGTGGGAGTGGGGTGGGCAGTGGTGTAGCGCTGTGGGAGCGATGTGGGCAGTGGTGTAACGCTGTTGGAATGGTGTGGGCAGTGGTGTAACGCTGTGGGAGTGATTGGCGCAGTGGTGTAGTGCTGTGGGAGTGGTGTGGGCAGTGGTGTAGCGCTGTGCGAGTGGTGTGGGCAGTTGTGTAGCGCGGTGGGAGTGGTGTGGGCAGCGGTGTGGCGCTCTGGGAGTGGTGTGGGCAGTGGTGTAGTGCTTTGTGAGAGTTGTGAGCAGTGGTGTATCGCTGTGGGTGTGGTGTGGGCAGCGGTGTAGCACTGTGTGAGTGGTGTGGGAATTAGTGTAGACCTGTGGGTGTGATGTGAGCAGTGGTGTAGCGCTGTGGGAGTGGTGTGGGCAGTGGTGTAGAGCTGTGGGAGTGGTGTGGGTTGTGGTGTAGCGCTTTCCGAATGGTGCGGGCAGTGGTGTAGCGCTGTGGTAGTGGTGTGGGCAGTGTTGTAATGCTGTGGGAGTGGTGTGGGCAGTGGTGTAGCGCTGTGGGAGTGGTGTGGGCAGTGGTGTAGTGCTGTGAGAGTGGTGTGGGCAGTGGTGTAGTGCTGTGGGAGTGGTGTGGGCAGTGGTGTAGTGATGTGGGAGTGGTGTGGGCAGTGGTGTAGTGCTGTGGGATTGGGGTGGTCAGTGGTGTAGCGCTGTGGGAGTGGTGTGGGCAGTGGTTTAGTGCTGTGGGAGTGGTGTGGGCAGTGGTGTAGTGCTGTGGGAGTGGTGTGGGCTGTGGTGTAGCGCTGTGGGAGTGGTGTGGGCAGTGGTGTAGCACTGTGGTTTTGGTGTGCGTAGTGGTGAAGCGCTGTGGGTGTGGTGTGGGTAGTGGTGAAGCGCAGTGGGAGTGGTTTGGGCAGTGGTGTAGCGCTTTGGGAGTGGTGTGGGTTGTGGTGTAGCGCTGTGGTAGTGGTGTGGGCAGTGCTGTAGTGTGTGGGAGTGGTGTGGGCAGTGGTGTAGTGCTTTGGGAGTGGTGCGGGCATTGGAATAGCGCTGTGGGAGTGGTGTGGGTTGAGGTGTAGCGCTGTGGGAGTGGTGTGTGCAGTGGTTTAGCGCTGTGGGATATGTGTGGGCAGTGGTTTAGCGCTGTGGGAGTGTTGTGGGCAGTGCTGTAGTGTGTGGGAGTGGTGTGGGCAGTGGTGCAGTGCTGTGGGTGTGGTGTGGGCAGTGCTGTAGTGGGTGGGAGTGGTGTGGGCAGTGGTGTAGAGCTTTAGAAGTGGTGTGGGCAGAGCTGTAGTGTGTGGGAGAGGTGTGGGCAGTGCTGTATTGTGTGGGAGTGGCGTGGGCAGTGGTGTAGAGCTGTAGTAGTGGTGTGGGCAGTGGTGTAGTGCTATGGGAGTGGTGTGGGCAGTGGTGTAGTGCTGTGGGAGTGGTGTGGGCAGTGCTGTAGTGTGTGGGAGTGGTGTGGGCGGTGGTGTAGTGTGTGGGAGTGGTGTGGTCAGTGGTGTAGAGCTGTGGGAGTGGTGTAGGCAGTGGTGTAGTGCTGTGGCAGTGATGTGGGCAGTGCTGCAGTGTGTGGGAGTGGTGTGGGCAGTGGTGTAGTGCTGTGGAAGTGGTGTGGGCAGTCGTGTAGTGCTGTGGATGTGGTGTGGGTTGTGGTGTAGTGCTGTGGGAGTGGTGTGGGCAGTGGTGTAGCGCTGTGGGAGTGGTGTGGGCAGTGGTGTAGTGCTGTGGGAGTGGTGTGGGCAGTGGTGTGGTGCTGTGGGATTGATGTGGGAGTGGTGTGGGTTGAGCTGTAGCGCTGTGGGAGTGGTGTGTGCAGTGGTTTAGCGCTGTGGGATTTGTGTGGGCAGTGGTGTAGCGCTTGTGGGAGTATTGTGGGCAGTGCTGTAGTGTGTGGGAGTGGTGTGGGCAGTGGTGTAGTGCTGTGGGTGTGGTGTGGGCAGTGCTGTAGTGTGTGGGAGTGGTGTGGGCAGTGGTGTAGTGCTTTGTGAGAATTTGGGCAGTGGTGTAACGCTGTGGGTGTGGTGTGGGCAGCAGTGTAGCGCTGTCCGAATGGTGTGGGCAGAGGTGTAGCGCTGTGTGTGTGGTGTGGGCAGTGGTGTAGCGCTGTGGGAGTGGTGTGGGCAGTGGTGTAGTGCTGTGGGAGTGATGTGGGCTGTGGTGTAGTGCTGTGGGAGTGGTGTGGGCAGTGGTTTAGTGCTGTGGGAGTGCTGTGGGCAGTGGTGTAGCGTTGTGGGAGTTGTTTGGAGAGTGGTGTAGTGCTGTGGGAGTGGTGTGGGCAGTGGTGTAGCGCTGTGGGAGTGGTGTGGGCAGTGGTGTAGTGCTGTGGGAGTGGTGTGGGCAGTGGTGTGGTGCTGTGGGATTGATGTGGGAGTGGTGTGGGCAGTGGTGTAGTGCTGTGGGAGTGGTGTGGGCAGTGGTGTGGTGCTGTGGGATTGATGTGGGCTGTGGTGTAGCGCTGCGGAAGTGGCGTGGGCAGTGGTGTAACGCTGTGGGAGTGGTCTGGGCAGTGGTGTAGCGCTGTGGGTTTGGTGTGGGTAGTGGTGTAGCGCTGTGGGTGTGGTGTGGGTAGTGGTGTAGCGCAGTGGGAGTGGTTTGGGCAGTGGTGTAGCGCTGTGGGTGTGGTGTGGGTTGTGGTGTAGCACTGTGGGATGGCGTGGGTTGTGGTGCAGTGCTGTGGTAGTGGTGTGGGCAGTGCTGTAGTGTGTGGGAGTGGTGTGGGCAGTGGTGTAGTGCGTGGGAGTGGTTTGGGCAGTGGTGTAGCGCTGTGGGGGTTACGTGGGCATTTGTGTAGTGCTGTGGGATTGGTGTGGGCAGTGGTGTAGTGCTTTGTGAGAATTTGGGCAGTGGTGTAATGCTGTGGGAGTGTTGTGGGCAGTGGTATATCGCTGTGGGTGTGGTGTGGGCAGCGGTGTAGCGCTGTCCGAATGGTGTGGACAGTGGTGTAGCGCTGTGGGAGTGGTGTGGGCAGTGGTGTAGTGCTGTGGCAGTGATGTGGGCAGTGCTGTAGTGTGTGGGAGTGGTGTGGGCAGTGGTGTAGTGCTGTGGAAGTGGTGTGGGCAGTCGTGTAGTGCTGTGGGAGTGGTGTGGGTTGTGGTGTAGTGCTGTGGGAGTGGTGTGTGCAGCTGTGTAGTGCTGTGGGAGTGGTGTGGGCAGTGGTGTAGCGCAGTGGGAGTGGTTTGGGCAGTGGTGTAGCGCTGTGGGGGTTACGTGGGCAGGTGTCTAGTGCTGTGGGAGTGGTGTGGGCAGTGGTGTAGTGCTTTGTGAGAATTTGGGCAGTGGTGTAACGCTGTGGGTGTGGTGTGGGCAGCAGTGTAGCGCTGTCCGAATGGTGTGGGCAGAGGTGTAGCGCTGTGTGTGTGGTGTGGGCAGTGGTGTAGCGCTGTGGGAGTGGTGTGGGCAGTGGTGTAGTGCTGTGGGAGTGGTGTGGGCAGTGGTGTAACGCTGTGGGAGTGATGTGGGCTGTGGTGTAGTGCTGTGGGAGTGGTGTGGGCAGTGGTTTAGTGCTGTGGGAGTGCTGTGGGCAGTGGTGTAGCGTTGTGGGAGTTGTTTGGAGAGTGGTGTAGTGCTGTGGGAGTGGTGTGGGCAGTGGTGTAGCGCTGTGGGAGTGGTGTGGGCAGTGGTGTAGTGCTGTGGGAGTGGTGTGGGCAGTGGTGTGGTGCTGTGGGATTGATGTGGGAGTGGTGTGGGCAGTGGTGTAGTGCTGTGGGAGTGGTGTGGGCAGTGGTGTGGTGCTGTGGGATTGATGTGGGCTGTGGTGTAGCGCTGTGGGAGTGGTGTGGGCAGTGGTGTAGCGCTGCGGAAGTGGCGTGGGCAGTGGTGAAACGCTGTGGGAGTGGTCTGGGCAGTGGTGTAGCGCTGTGGGTTTGGTGTGGGTAGTGGTGTAGCGCTGTGGGTGTGGTGTGGGTAGTGGTGTAGCGCAGTGGGAGTGGTTTGGGCAGTGGTGTAGTGCTGTGGGAGTGTTGTGGGCAGTGGTGTAGCGCTGTGGGTGTGGTGTGGGTTGTGGTGTAGCACTGTGGGATGGCGTGGGTTGTGGTGCAGTGCTGTGGTAGTGGTGTGGGCAGTGCTGTAGTGTGTGGGAGTGGTGTGGGCAGTGGTGTAGTGCGTGGGAGTGGTTTGGGCAGTGGTGTAGCGCTGTGGGGGTTACGTGGGCATTTGTGTAGTGCTGTGGGATTGGTGTGGGCAGTGGTGTAGTGCTTTGTGAGAATTTGGGCAGTGGTGTAATGCTGTGGGAGTGTTGTGGGCAGTGGTATATCGCTGTGGGTGTGGTGTGGGCAGCGGTGTAGCGCTGTCCGAATGGTGTGGACAGTGGTGTAGCGCTGTGGGAGTGGTGTGGGCAGTGGTGTAGCGCTGTGGGAGTGGTGTGGGCAGTGGTTTAGCGCTGTGGGATTGGTGTGGGCAGTGGTGTAGTGAGTTGGGAGTGGTGTGGGCAGTGGTGTAGTGCTGTGGGAGTGGTGTGGGCAGTGCTGTAGTGTGTGGGAGTGGTGTGGGCAGTGGTGTAGTGCTGTAGGATTGGTGTGGGCAGTGCTGTAGTGTGTGGGTGTGGTGTGGGTTGTGGTGTAGCACTGTGGGATTGGTGTGGGCAGCTGTGTAGTGCTGTGGGAATGGTGTGGGCAGTGGTGTAGCGCTGTGGGAGTGGTGTCGGCAGTGTTGTAGCTCTGTGGGAGTGGTGTGGGCAATGGTATAGTGCTGTGGGAGTGGTGTGGGCAGTGGTGTAACGCTGTGGGAGTGTTGTGGGCAGTGGTGTAGTGCTGTGGGTGTGGTGTGGGATGCGGTGTAGCGATGCTGGAGTGGATGGGCAGAGGTGTAGCACTGTGGGAGTGGCGTGGGCAGTGGTATAGCGCTGTGGGAGTGTTGTGGGCAGTGGTGTAGCGTTGTGGGTGTGGTGTGGGCAGTGGTGTAATGCTGTGGGAGTGGTGTGGGCAGTGGTGTAACGCTGTGGGATGGTCTGGGTTGTGGTGTAGTGCTGTGGGAGTGATGTGGGCAGTGGTGTAGTGCTGTGGGTGTGGTGTGGGCAGTGGTGTAACGCTGTGGGTGTGGTGTGGGCAGTGGTGTAACGCTGTGGGTGCGATTTGGGCAGTGGTGTAGCGCTGTGGGTGTGGTATGAGGCCGTGGTGTAGCGCTCTGGGATTGGTCTGTGCAGAGGTCTAGTGCTTTGGGACTTTTGTGGGCAGTGGTGTAGCGCTGTGGGAACGATTTGGGAAGTGGTATAGCGCTGTGGGAGTAGTGTGGGCAGTGGTGTGGCGCTCTGGGATTGGTCTGTGCAGAGGTGTAGTGCTTTGGGACTGTTGTGGGCAGTGGTGTAGCGCTGTGGGAGTGGTGTGGGCAGTGGTGAAATGCGGTGGGAGTAGTGCGGGCAGTGGTGTAGCGCTGCGGGAGTGGTGTGGGCAGTGGTGTAGAGATGTGGGAGTGGTGTGGGCAGTGGTGTAGCGCTGTGCGAGTGGTGTGGGCAGTGTTGTACCGCTGCGGGAGTGGTATGGGCAGTGGTGCAGTGCTGTGGGAGTGGGGTATGATGTGATGTAGAGATGTGGGAGTGGTGTGGGCAGTGGTGTAGTGCTGTGGGAGTGGAGTGGGATGTGGTGTAGTGCTGTGGGAGTGTGTGGGCAGTGGTGTAGCGCTGTGGGAGATGTGTGGGTTGTGATGTTGCGCTTTGGGAGTGGTGTGGGTTGTGGTGTTGCGCTGCGGGAGTGATATGGGCAGTGGTGTAGTGCTGTGGGAGTGGTGTGGGTTGTGGTGTAGCGTTGTGTGAGTGGTGTGGGCAGTGGTGTAGTGCTGTGGGAGTGGTGTGGGAAGTGGTGTATTGCTGTGGGAGTGGGCTGTGTTGTGGTATAGCGTTTTGGGAGTGGTGTGGGCAGTGGTTTAGCGCTGCGGGAGTGGTGTGGGAAGTGGTGTAGTGCTGCGGGAGTTGTGTCGGCAGTGGTGTAGCGCTGTGGGAGTGGTGTGGGTTGTGGTGTAGCGCTGTGGGAGTGGTGTGGGCAGTGGTGTAGCGCTGTGGGAGTGGTGTGGGTTGTGGTGTAGCGCTGTGGGAGTGGTGTGGGCAGTGGTGTAGCGATTTGGGAGTGGATTGTGCAGTTTTGTAGTGCTTTGGGAGTGGTGTGGGCAGTGGTGTAGCGCTGTGGGAGTGGTGTGGGTTGTGGTGTAGTGCTGTGTGAGTGGTGTGTGCAGTGGTGTAGCGCTGTGGGAGTGGTGTGGGTTGTGGTGTAGTGCTGTGGGAGTGGTGTGGGCAGTGGTTTAATGTTGTGGGAGTGGTGTGGGCAGTGTTGTACCGCTGTGGGACTGGTGTGGGCAGTGGTGTAGTGCTGTGGGAGTGGTGTGGGCAGTGGTGTACCACTGTGGGAGTGGTGTGGGCAGTGGTGCATTGCTCTGGGAGTGTTGTGGGCAGTGGTGTAGTGCTGTGGGAGTGGTGTGGTCAGTGGTGTACCGCTGTGGGAGTGGTGTGGTCAGTGGTGTAGCGCTGTGGGAGTGGTGTGGGCAGTGGTGTATCTCTGTTTGGAGTGGAGTTGGCAGTGGTGTAGCGCTGTGTGAGTGGTGTGGTCTTTGGTGTACTGTTGTGGGAGTTGTGTGGGCAGTGGTGTAGTGCTGTGCGACTGGTGTGGGTATTGCTGTAACGCTGTGGGTGTGGTGTGGGTTGTGGTGTAGTGCTTTGGGAGTGGTGTGAGTTGTGGTGTAGTGCTGTGGGAGGTGTGTGGGCAGTGGTGTAGAGCTGTGGGAGTGGTGTGGGCAGTGGTGTTGTGCTGTGGGAGTGGTGTGGGCAGTGGTGTAGTGCTGTGGGAGTGGTGTGGGCAGTGGTGTAGTGCTGTGGGGTTGGTGTGGGCTGTGGCGTAGTGCTGTGGGAGTGGTGTAGGTTGTGGTGTAGTGCTTTGGGAGTGGTGTGGGCAGTGGTGTAGCGCTGTGGGAGTGGTGTGGGTTGTGGTGTAGTGCTGTGGGAGAGGTGTGGGCAGTGGTGTAGCGCTGTGGGAGTGGTGTGGTTTGTGGTGTAGTGCTGTGGGAGTGGTGTGGGCAGTGGCGTAGTGCTGTGGGAGTGGTGTAGGTTGTGGTGTAGTGTTGTGGGAGAGGTGTGGGCAGTGGTGTAGCGCTGTGGGAGTGGTGTAGGTTGTTGTGTAGTGCTGTGGGAGAGGTGTGGGCAGTGGTGTAGCGCTGTGGGAGTGGTGTGGCTAAAAGCGAATGAGAGAGTGAGATTACGGGGAGGTTAAATGGACAGAGAGTAAAATCACGGGGACGTTAAAGGTACAGAGGGTGAGATCATGGGGAATTAAAAGGGATAGAGACTGAAATCACGGGAAGGTTTTAGGGACTGGAAGTGAGATCACGGGGATGTTAAAGGGAAAGAGAGTGAGTTCACGGGGAGGTTAAAGTATCAGAGAGTGAAATCACGGGGAGGTTAAAGTGCCAGAGGGTGAGATCACGGGGAGGTTAAAGGGACAGAGAATGAGATCAAGGGGAGGTTAAAGGGACAGACACTGAGATCACATGGAGGTTAAAGGTACAGAGAGTGAGATCACGGGGAGGTAAAAGGGACAGTGAGTGAGATCACCGGGAGGTTAAAGGGGCAGAGAATCTGATGACGAGGATGTTAAAGGGACAGAGAATGAGATCACGGGGAGGTTAAAGGGACAGAGAATGAGATCACGGGGAGGTTAAAGGGACAGACACTGAGCTCACATGGAGGTTAAAGGTACAGAGAGTGAGATCACGGGGAGGTTAAAGGGAAAGAGAGTTAGATCACGGGGAGTTTATAGGGACAGAGATTGAGACCACGGGGAGTTTAAAGGGACAGAGAGTGAAATCACTGGGAGGTTAATGGACAGAGAGTGAGATCACGGGGAGGTTTAAGGGACTGGGAGTGAGATCACGGGGAGGTTAAAGGGACAGAGAGTGAGAACACGGGGAGGTTAAAGGGACAGAGAGTGAGATCACTGGGAGGTTAAAGGGACATAAAGTGAAATCACGGGCATTTTAAAGGGACAGAGAGTGAGATCATGGGGAGGTTAAAGGGACAGAGAGTGAGATCATGGGGAGGTTAAAGGAACAGAGAATGCGATCTCGTGGAGGTTAAAGGGACAGAGAGTGAGATCATGGGGAGGTTAAAGGGACAGAGAGAGATCTGGGGAGGTTAAAGATACATATAGTGAAATCACGGTGAGGTTAAAGGGACATAGAGTGAGATCATGGGGAGGTTAAAGGAACAGAGAGTGAGATCATGGGGAGGTTAAAGGGGCAGTTGGTGAGATCACGGGGAGGTTAAATGGGCAGAGAGTGAGATGACGGGGAGGTTAAAGGGACAGAGAGTGAAATCAAGGTGAAGTTAAAGGGACAGAGAGTGTGATCACGGCGAGGTTAAAGGGACAGTGAGTGAGAACACGGGGAGGTTAAAGGGCAGAGAGTGAGATCACGTGGAGGATAAAGTGACATAGAGTGAGATCACGGGGAGGTTAAAGGGACAGAGAGTGAGATCACGTGGAGGTTAAAGGGAGAGAGTGAGTGAGATCACGGGGAGATTAAATGGACAGAGATTGAGATCACAGGGATGTTAAAGAAAGAGAGAATGAGATCACGGGGATTATAAATGGAAAGCGAGTGAGATCACGGGGATGTTAAAGAGAAAGAGAGTGAGATCACGGGGAGGTTAAAGGGGCAGTTGGTGAGATCACGGGGAGGTTAAATGGGCAGAGAGTGAGATCACGGGGAGGTTAAAGGGGCAGATAGTGAGATCACAGGGAGGTTAAAGGGACAGAGAGTGAGATCACGGGGAGGTTAAAGGGACAGAGAGAGAGATCACGGGGAGGCTAAAGGGACAGAGAGTGAAATCATGGTGAAGTTAAAGGGTCAGAGATCGAGATAACGGGGAGGTTAAACTACAGAGTGAGATCACGGGGAGTTTAAAGGGACATAGAGTGAGATCACGGGGAGGTTAAAGGGCAGAGAATGAGATGACGGGGAGGTTAAAGGGACAGAGAGTGAGAACACGGGGAGGTTAAAGGGACAGTGAGTGAGAACACGGGGAGGTTAAAGGGCAGAGAATGAGATGACGGGAAGGTTAAAGTGACAGTGAGTGAGATCACGGGGAGTTTAAAGGTACAGAGTGTGAGATGATGGGGAGGTTAAACGGACAGAGAGTGAGAAAACGGGGAGGTTATAGGGACAGAGAGTCAGATCACGGGGAGGTTAAACGGACAGAGACTGAGATATCTGGGAAGTTAAAAGGACAGAGTTAGATCACGGGGATGTTAAAGTGACAGAGAGTAAGATCACGGGGTAGTTAAAGGGACAGAGAGTGAGATCACGGGGTAGTTGAAGGGACAGAGCGTGAGAGCACGGGGAGTTTAAAGGGACAGAGAGTAGGATAATAGGAGGTTATAGGGACGGAGACTGAGACGAAGGGGAGGTTGAATGGAATGAGAGTGAGGTCACGGGTAGTTTAAAGGGACAGAGAATGAAACCACGGGGTAGTTAAATGGAGAGAGCGTGATATCACTGGGAAATTAAAGGGAGAGAGAGTGACATCACGGGTAGCTTAAAGGGACAGAGGGTGAGATCACGGGGAGGTTAAATGGGTAGAGAGTGAAATCACGGGGAGGTTAAAGGGGCAGAGAGTGAGATCACGCGAAGTTTAAAGGGACAGAGAGTGAGATCACGGTGAGCTTAAAGGGGCAGATGGTGAGATCACGGGGAGGTTAAAGGGATAGAGAGTTAGATCAGAGGGAGGTTAAAGGGACAGAGAGTGAGATCAGGGGGAGGTTAAAGGGACAGAGAGTGAGATCACGGGGATGTTAAAGGGACAGAGAGTGAGATCACGGGGAGGTTGAATGGAATGAGAGTGAGATCACGGGGAGGTTAAAGGAGCAGAGAGTGAGATCACGGTGAGCTTAAAGGGGCAGATGGTGAGATCACGGGGAGGTTAAATGGGCAGATAGTGAGATCGCGGGGAGGTTAAAGGGGCCGATAGTGAGAACACGGGGAGATTAAAGGGGCTGAGAGTGAGATCACGCGAAGTTTAAAGGGACAGAGAGTGAGATCACGGGGAGGTTAAAGGGGCAGAGATTGAGATCACGGGGAGGTTAAAGGGGCAGATGGTGAGATCACGGGGAGGTTAAATGGGCAGAGAGTGAGATCACGGGGAGGTTAAAGGGACAGATAGTGAGATCACGTGGAGGTTAAAGGGACAGTGAGTGAGATCACGGCGAGGTTAAAGGGACAGTGAGTGAGATCAAGGGTAGGTTAAAGGGGCAGAGAATGAGATGACGGGGATGTTAAAGGGACAGAGAGTGAGATCACGGGCAGTTTAAAGGGACAGAGAGTTGGATAACGGGGAGGTTATAGGGACAGAGACTGAGACCACGGGGAGGTTAAAGGGCAGAGAGTGAGATGACGGGGAGGTTAAAGGGACAGAGTTAGATCACGGGTAGTTTAAAGGGACAGAGAATGGAACCACGGAGAAGTTAAATGGAATGAGCGTGATATCACGGGGAATTTAAAGGGAGAGAGAGTGACATCACGGGTAGCTTAAAGGGACAGAGAGTGTGATCACGGGGAGGTTAAATGGGTAGAGAGTGAAAACACGGGGAGGTTAAAGGGGCAGAGAGTGAGATCACGCGAAGTTTAAAGGGACAGAGAGTGAGATCACGGGGAGTTTAAAGGGACAGAGAGTTAGATCAGGGGGAGGTTAAAGGGACAGAGAGTGAGATCACGGGGAGGTTGAAGCGACAGAGAGAGATCATGGGGAGGTTTAAGGGACAGAGATTGAGATCAGGGACAGTTAATGGGACAGAGAGAGATCAGGGACTCTTAAAGGGACAGAGAGTGAGATCACGGTAAGATTAAAGGGACAGAGAGTGAGATCACGGGGAGGTTAAAGGGACAGAGAGTGAGATCACGGGGAGTTTAAATGGACAGTGATTGAGATCACGGGAAGATTAAAGAGACAGAGTGAGATCACGGGGAGGGTAAAGGGACTGAGAGTGAGATCACGGGGAGGTTAAAGGGACAGAGAATGAGAACACATAGAGGTTAAAGGGACTGAGAATGAGATCACGGGGAGGTTAAAGGGACAGAAGGTGAGATCACGGGAAAGTTAAAGGGACAGAGAGTGAGATCACGGGGACGTTAACGGGACAGAGAGTGAGTTCACGGGGAGGTTAATGGGACAGAGAGTGAGATCACGGTCAGGTTAAAGGGACAGAGAGAGAGATCACGGGGAGGCTAAAGGGGCAGAGACTGAGATCACGGGGAGGTTAAAGGGACAGAGATGAGACCACGGGGAGCTTAATGGCACAGAGAGTGAGATCATGGGGATTTTAAAGTGTCACAGAGTGAAATCATGGGGAGGTTAATGGGACGGAGAGGGAGATCACGGGGAGTTTAAAGGGACAGACAGTGAGATCAGGGAGGTTATAGGGACAGAGAGTGAGATCACGGTTGGTCAAAGGGACAGAGAGTGAGATCACGGGGAGGCTAAAGGGACGGAATGAGATCACGGGGAGCTTAAGGGGACTGAGACTGAGATGACGGGGAGGTTGAAGGGACAGAGAATGAGAGCACGGGGAGCTTAAAGTGACAGAGAATGAGAGCATGGGGAAGTTAAAGGGACAGAGAGTGAGATCACAGTCAGGTTAAAGGGACAGAGAGTGAGATCACGGGGAGTATAACGGGACAGAGAGAGAGATCACGGGGAGGTTAAAGGGACACAGATTGAGAACACGGGGATTTTAAAGGTACAGACCGTGAGATCACAGGGAGGATGAAGGTACAGAGAGTGAGATCGCGGGGAGGTTAAAGGGACAGAGGGTGAGATTACGGGAATGTTAAAGGGACATAGAGTGAGATCACGGTGTGGTTAAAGGGAAAGAGGGTGAGATCACTGCAATGTTAAAGGGACCGAGATTGATATCTAGGACAGTTATTGGGACAGAGAGTGAAATCATGGACTGTTAAAGGGACAGAGATTGACATCAGGGACAGTTAAAGGGACCAAGAGTGAGGTCAGGGACAGTTAAAGGGACAAAGATTGAGATCAGTGACTATTAAAGGGACAGAGAGTGAGATCACGGGGACGTTAACGGGACAGAGAGTGAGATCACGGGGACGTTAATGGGACAGAGAGTGAGATCACGGTCAGGTTAAAGGGACAGAGAGAGAGATCACGGGGAGGCTAAAGGGACAGAGAGTGAGATCACGGGGAGGTTAAATGGACAGAGAGTGAGATCATGGGGAGGTTAAAGTGACACAGAGTGAGATCACAGGGAGTTTAAAGGGACAGACAGTGAGATCAGGGAGGTTATAGGGACAGAGAGTGAGATCACGGGTAGGGTAAAGGGACAGAGAATGAGATCACGGGGAGGTTAAAGGGACAGAGAGTGAGATCACGAGGAGGTTAAAGGGACAAAGTGCTGGATCACATGGATGTTAAAGGGACAGCGATTACGGGGAGTTTAAAGGGACAGGGAGTGAAATCACAGGGATGTTAAAGGGACAGAGATTGAGATCAGGGACAGTTAATGGGACAGAGAGAGATCAGGGACTATTAAAGGGACAGAGAGTGAGATCACGGGGAGGTTAAAGGGACAGAGAGTGAGATCACGGGGAGGTTAAAAGGACAGAGAGTGAGATCACGGGGAGGTTAAAAGGACAGAGAGTGAGATCACGGGGAAGTTAAAGGGACAGAGAGTGAGATCACAGTCAGGTTAAAGGGAATGAGAGTGAGATCAGGGAGGTTAATGGGACAGAGAGTGAGATCACGGGAAGGTTAATGGGACAGAGAGTGAGATCACGGGGAGCTTAAAGGAACTGAGACTGAGATGACGGGGAGGTTGAAGGGACAGAGAGTGCGATCACGGGGAGGTTAAAGGGACAGAGAGTGAGATCACAGGGAGGTTAAAGGGAGAGAGAATGAGAGCACGGGGATGTTAAAGGGACAGAGAGTGAGCTCACGGGTAGTTTAGATGGAAAGATAGGGATCACGGGGAGGTTAAAGGGACAGAGAGTGAGATCACGGGGAGGTTAAAGGTACAGAGAGAGATTACGGGGAGGCTAAAGGGACAGCGAGTGAGAACACGGGGAGGTTAAAGGGACAGAGTGTGAGATCACGATGAGGTTAATGGGACAGAGTGCAGGATCACGTGGATGTTAAAGGGACAGATAGTGAGATCACGAGGAGGTTAAAGGGACAGAGTGCGGGATCACGTGGACGTCAAAGGGACAGAGAGTGAGACCACGGGGACCTTAATGGGGAGGTTAAACGGACAGGGAGTGAAATCACAGGGAGGTTAAAGGTACAGAGAGTGAGCTCACGGGAATGTTAATGGGACAGAGAGTGAGATCACGGGGACGTTAATTGGAAAGGGAATGAGTTCACGGGGAGCTTAAAGGGACAGAGAATGAGTGCATGGGGAAGTTAAAGGGACAGATAGTGAGATCACAGTCAGGTTAAAGGGACGGAGAGTGAGATCACGGGGAGTTTAACGGGACAGAGAGAGAGATCACAGGGAGGTTAAAGGGACACAAATTGAGAACACGGCGAGTTTAAAGGTACAGACCGTGAGATCACAGGGAGGATGAAGGTACAGAGAATGAGATCACGGGGAGGATAAAGGGACAGAGGGTGAGATTACGGGAATGTTAAAGGGACATAGAGTGAGATCACGGGGTGGTTAAAGGAAAGAGGGTGAGATCACTGCAATGTTAAAGGGACCGAGATTGATATCTAGGACAGTTATTGGGACAGAGAGTGAAATCATGGAATGTTAAAGGGACAGAGATTGAGATCAGGGACAGTTAAAGGGACAAAGAGTGAGGTCAGGGACAGTTAAAGGGACAAAGATTGAGATCA
This sequence comes from Cetorhinus maximus, assembly GCF_964194155.1. Classification (NCBI taxonomy): domain Eukaryota; kingdom Metazoa; phylum Chordata; class Chondrichthyes; order Lamniformes; family Cetorhinidae; genus Cetorhinus; species Cetorhinus maximus. Next base: position 57,389 of record NW_027597981.1, read on the forward strand.
ATGACTATTAAAGGGACAGAGAGTGAGATCACGGGGACGTTAACGGGACAGAGAGTGAGATCACGGGGACGTTAATGGGACAGACAGTGAGATCACGGTCAGGTTAAAGGGACAGAGAGAGAGATCACGGGGAGGCTAAAGGGACAGAGAGTGAGATCACGGGGAGGTTAAATGGACAGAGAGTGAGATCACGGGAAGGTTAAATGGACGGAGAGGGAGATCACGGGGAGTTTAAAGGGACAAACAGTGAGATCAGGGAGGTTATAGGGACAGAGAGTGAGATCAAGGGTAGGGTAACGGGACAGAGAATGAGATCACATGGACGTTAAAGGGACAGCGAGTGAGATTACGGGGAGTTTAAAGGGACAGGGAGTGAAATCACAGGGATGATAAAGGTACAGAGAGTGAGATCACGGGAATGTTAAAGGGACAGAGATTGAGATCAGGGACAGTTAATGGGACAGAGATTGAGATCAGGGACAGTTAAAGGGACAAAGATTGAGATCAGTGACATCTAATGGTACAGAGAGAGATCAGGGACTATTAAAGGGACAGAGAGTGAGATCACGGAGAGGTTAAAGGGACAGAGAGTGAGATCAAGGGGAGGTTAAAAGGACAGAGAGTGAGATCACGGGGTGGTTGAAAGGACAGAGAGTGAGATCACGGGGAAGTTAAAGGTACAGAGAGTGAGATCACAGTCAGTTTAAAGGGAATGAGAGTGAGATCACGGGGAGGTTAATGGGACAGAGAGTGAGATCACGGGAAGGCTAATGGCACAGAGATTGAGATCACGGGGAGGTTTAAGGGACAGAGAGTGAGATCACAGGGAGGTTAACGTGACAGAGAGTGAGATCACGGGGAGGTTAAAGGGACTGAGAGTGAGATCACAGGGAGGTTTAAGGGACAGAGAGTGAGATCAGGGAGTTTAATGGGACAGCTAGTGAGATCACGGGAAGGCTAATGGCACAGAGAGTGAGATCACGGGGAG
>NW_027597982.1:0-58375 GCF_964194155.1 Cetorhinus maximus
GAGGATTGTGTGGAGAGAGAGAGTGTGGAACAGGATTGTGTGGAGAGAGAGAGTGCAACAGGATTGTGTGGAGAGAGAGAGTGGAACAGGATTATGTGGAGAGAGAGAGTGGAACAGGATTGTGTGGAGAGAGAGAGAGTGGAACGGGATTGTGTGGATAGAGAGAATGTGGAACAGGATTGTGTGGAGAGAGAGTGTGAATCAGGGTTTTATGGATAGAGAGAGAGAGGAAAAGGATTGTGTGGAGAGAGAGAGTGGAACAGGATTTTGTGGAGAGAGAGAGAGGGGAACAGGATTGTGTGTAGAGAGAGAATGTGGAACAGGATTGTGTGGAGAGAGAGAGTGGAACAGGATTGTGTGGAAATAGAGAGAGTGGAACAGGATTGTGTGGAGAGAGAGAGTGGAACAGGATTTTGTGGAGGATGAGAGTGGACGGACTGTGTGGAGAGAGAGAGTGGAACAGGATTGTGTGGAGAGAGAGAGAGTGGAACAGGATTGTGTGGAGAGAGAGAGTGTGGAACAGGATTGTGTGGAGAGAGAGTTTGAATCAGGGTTTTATGGATAGAGAGAGAGTGGAACAGGATTGTGTGGAGAGAGAGAGTGGAACAGGATTGTGTGGAGAGAGAGAGAGTGGAACGGGATTGTGTGGAGAGAGAGAGTGTGGAACAGGATTGTGTGGAGAGAGAGTGTGAATCAGGGTTTTATGGATAGAGAGAGAGTGGAACAGGATTGTGTGGAGAGAGAGAGTGGAACAGGATTGTGTGGAGAGAGAGAGTGTTGAACAGGATTGTGTGGAGAGAGAGTGTGTATCAGGGTTTTATGGATAGAGAAAGAGTGGAACAGGATTGTGTGGAGAGAGAGAGTGGAACAGGATTGTGTGAAGATAGAGAGTGGAACAGGATTTTGTGGAGAGAGAGAGTGGAACAAGATTGTGTGGAGAGAGAGAGAGAGTGGAACAGGATTGTGTGGAGAGAGAGAGAGTGGAACTGGATTGTGTGGAGAGCGAGAGAGAAGAACAGGATTGTGTGGAGAGAGAGAATGTGGAACAGGATTGTGTGGAGAGAGAGAGTGGAACAGGATTGTGTGGAGAGAGAGAATGTGGCACAGGAATGTGTGGAAGTGGAGAGAGTGGAACTGGATTGTGTGGAGTGCGAGAGAGTGGAACAGGATTGTGTGGAGAGAGAGAATGTGGAACAGTTTTGTGTGGAGAGAGAGAGTGGAACAGGATTGTTTGGAGAGAGAGAGTGGATCAGGATTGTGTGGAGAGAGAGAGAGTGGAACAGGATTGTGTGGAGAGAGAGAGTGGATCAGGATTGTGTGGAGAGAGAGAGAGTCGAACAGGATTGTGCGGAGAGAGGAAGTGGAAAAGGATTGAGTGGAGAGAGAGAGTGGAACAGGATTGTGTGGAGAGAGAGAGAGTGGAACAGGATTGTGTTGAGAGAGAGAGTGTGGAACAGCATTGTGTGGAGAGTTTGTGAATCAGGGTTTTATGGATAGAGAGAGAGTGGAACAGGATTGTTTGGAGAGAGAGAGTGGAACACGATTGTGTGCAGAGAGAGAGAGAGTGGATCGGGATTGTGTGGAGAGAGAGAGTGTGGAAAAGGATTGTCTGGAGAGTGATTGTGAAACAGGGTTTTATGGATAGAGAGAGAGTGGAACAGGATTGTGTGGAGAGAGAGAGTGCAACAGGATTGTGCGGATAGAGAGTTTGGAACAGGATTTTGTGGAGAGAGAGAGTGGAACAGGATTGTGTGTAGAGAGAGAATGTGGAACAGGATTGTGTGGAGAGAGAGTGGAACAGGATTGTGTGGAGAGAGAGAGAGTGTGGAACAGGATTGTGTGGAGAGAGAGAGAGAGTGGAACAGGATTGTGTGCAGAGAGAGATTGGAACAGGATTGTGTGGAGAGAGAGAGTTGAACAGGATTTTGTTGAGAGAGAGAGAGTGGAACAGGATTCTGTGGAGAGAGAGAGAGTGGAACAGGATTGTGTGGAAGTGGAGAGAGTGGAACTGGATTGTGTGCAGAGCGAGAGAGTGGAACAGGATTGTGTGGAGAGAGCGAATGTGGAACTGTTTTGTGTAGAGAGAGAGAGTGGAACAGGATTGTCTGGAGAAAGAGAGTGGATCAGGATTGTGTGGAGAGAGAGAGAGTGGAACAGGATTGTGTGGAGAGAGAGAGTGGATCAGGATTGTATGGAGAGAGAGAGAGTCGAACAGGATTGTGTGGAGAGAGGAAGTGGAACAGGATTGTGTGGAGAGAGAGAGAGAGTGGAACAGGATTGTGTGGAGAGAGAGAGAGAGTGGAAGAGGATTGTGTGGAGAGAGAGAGTGGAACAGGATTGTGTGGAGAGAGAGAGAGTGGAACAGGATTGTGTGGAGAGAGAGAGAGTGGAACAGGATTGTGTGGAGAGAGAGAGAGTGGAACAGGACTGAGTGAAGAGACAGAAAGTGGAACATGTTTGTGCGGAGAATGAGGGTGGAACAGGATTGTGTGGAGAGAGAGAGTGTGGAACAGGATTGTGTGGAGGGAGAGAGTGGAACAGGATTGTGTGGAGAGAGAGAGTGGAACAGGATTTTGTGGAGAGAGAGAGAGTGGAACAGGATTGTGTGGAGAGAGAGAGAGAGTGGAAGAGGATTGTGTGGAGAGAGAGAGTGGAACAGGATTGTGTGGAGAGAGAGAGAGTGGAACAGGATTGTGTGGACAGAGAGAGAGTGGAACAGGATTGTGTGGAGAGAGAGTGTGAATCAGGGTTTTATGGATAGAGAGAGAGTTGAACAGGATTGTGTGGAGAGAGAGAGTGGAGCAGGATTGTGTGGAGAGAGAGAGAGTGGAACGGGATTGTGTGGAGAGAGAGAGTGTGGAACAGGATTGTGTGGAGAGAGAGTGTGAATCAGGGTTTTATGGATAGAGAGAGAGAGGAAAAGGATTGTGTGGAGAGAGAGAGTGGAACAGGATTTTGTGGAGAGATAGAGAGGGGAACAGGATTGTGTGTAGAGACAGAATGTGGAACAGGATTGTGTGGAGAGAGAGAGTGGAACAGGATTGTGTGGAGAGAGAGAGAGAGTGGAACAGGATTGTGTGGAAATAGAGAGAGTGGAACAGGATTGTGTGGAGAGAGAGAGTGGAACAGGATTCTGTGGAGAGAGAAAGAGTGGAACAGGATTGTGTGGAGAGAGAGAGAGTGGAACAGGATTGTGTGGAGAGAGAGAATGTGGAACAGGATTGTGTGGAGAGAGAGAGTGGAACAGGAATCTTTGGTAAGAGAGATTGTGGAACAGGAATGTGTGGAAGTAGAGAGAGTGGTACAGGATTTGGTGGAGAGAGAGAGAGTGGAAGCGGATTGTGTGGAGAGAGAGAGTGGAACAGGATTCTGTGGAGAGAGAGAGAGTGGAACAGAATTGTGTGGAGAGAGTGGAACAGGATTGTGCGGAGAGAGAGAGAGAGTGGAACAGGATTGTGTGGATAGAGAGAGAGTGGAACAGGATTTTGTGGAGATAGAGAGTGGAACAGGATTATGTGTAGAGAGAGAAAGTGGAACAGGATTGTGTGGAGAGACAGAGTGGAACAGGATTGTGTGGACAGAGTGAGAGTGGAACTGAATTGTGTGGAGAGCGAGAGATTGGAACAGGATTGTGTGGAGAGAGAGAATGTGGAACAGGATTGTGTGGAGAGAGAGAGTGGAACAGGATTGTGTGGAGAGAGAGAATGTGGAACAGGAATGTGTGGTAGTAGAGAGAGTGGAACAGGATTGTGTGGAGAGAGAGAGATTGGAACAGTTTTGTGTGGAGAGAGAGAGTGGAACAGGAATGTGTGCAGAGAGAGAGAGTGGAACAGGATTGTGTGGAGAGAGAGAGTGGATCAGGATTGTGTGGAGAGAGAGAGAGTGGAACAGGATTGTGCGGAGAGAGAAAGTGGAAAAGGATTGTGTGGAGAGAGAGAGTGGAACAGGATTGTGTGGAGTGAGAGAGAGTGGAACAGGATTGTGTGGAGGGAGAGAGTGTGGAACAGGATTGTGTGGAGAGAGAGAGTGCAACAGGATTGTGTGGAGAGAGAGAGTGGAACAGGATTATGTGGAGAGAGAGAGTGGAACAGGATTGTGTGGAGAGAGAGAGAGTGGAACGGGATTGTGTGGATAGAGAGAGTCTGGAACAGGATTGTGTGGAGAGAGAGTGTGAATCAGGGTTTTATGGATAGAGAGAGAGTGGAACAGGATTGTGTGGAGAGAGAGAGTGGAACAGGATTGTTTGGAGAGAGAGAGTGTTGAACAGGATTGTGTGGAGAGAGAGTGTGAATCAAGGTTTTATGGATAGAGAGAGAGTGGAACAGGATTGTGTGGAGAGAGAGAGTGGAACAGGATTGTGTGGAGAGAGAGAGTGGAACAGGATTTTGTGGAGAGAGACAGTGGAACAGGATTGTGTGTAGAGAGAGAATGTGGAACAGGATTGTGTGGAGAGAGAGAGTGGAACAGGATTGTGTGGAGAGAGGGAGAGAGTGGAACAGGATTGTGTGGAAATAGAGAGAGTGGAACAGGATTGTGTGGAGAGAGAGAGTGGAACAGGATTCTGTGGAGAGAGAGAGAGTAGAACAGGATTGTGTGGAGAGAGAGAGAGTGGAACTGGATTGTGTGGAGAGAGAGAATGTGGAACAGGATTGTGTGGAGAGAGAGAGTGGAACAGGAATCTGTGGTAAGAGAGATTGTGGAACAGGAATGTGTGGAAGTAGAGAGAGTGGTATAGGATTTGGTGGAGAGAGAGAGAGTGGAACGGGATTGTGTGGAGAGAGAGAGTGGAACAGTATTCTGTGGAGAGAGAGAGAGTGGAACAGAATTGTGTGGAGAGAGTGGAACAGGATTGTGCGGAGAGAGAGAGAGAGGAACAGGATTGTGTGGAGAGAGAGAGAGTGGAAGAGGATTGTGTGGAGAGAGAGAGTGTGGAACAGGATTGTGTGGAGAGAGAGAGTGCAACAGGATTGTGTGGAGAGAGAGAGTGGAACAGGATTATGTGGAGAGAGAGAGTGGAACAGGATTGTGTGGAGAGAGAGAGAGTGGAACGGGATTGTGTGGATAGAGAGAATGTGGAACAGGATTGTGTGGAGAGAGAGTGTGAATCAGGGTTTTATGGATAGAGAGAGAGAGGAAAAGGATTGTGTGGAGAGAGAGAGTGGAACAGGATTTTGTGGAGAGAGAGAGAGGGGAACAGGATTGTGTGTAGAGAGAGAATGTGGAACAGGATTGTGTGGAGAGAGAGAGTGGAACAGGATTGTGTGGAAATAGAGAGAGTGGAACAGGATTGTGTGGAGAGAGAGAGTGGAACAGGATTCTGTGGAGAGAGAGAGAGTGGAACAGGACTGTGTGGAGAGAGAGAGAGTGGAACAGGATTGTGTGGAGAGAGAGAATGTGGAACAGGATTGTGTGGAGAGAGAGAGTGGAACAGGAATCTGTGGTAAGAGAGATTGTGGAACAGGAATGTGTGGAAGTAGAGAGAGTGGTACAGGATTTGGTGGAGAGAGAGAGAGTGGAACGGGATTGTGTGGAGAGAGAGAGTGGAACAGGATTCTGTGGAGAGAGAGAGAGTGGAACAGAATTGTGTGGAGAGAGTGGAACAGGATTGTGCGGAGAGAGAGAGAGTGGAACAGGATTGTGTGGATAGAGAGAGAGTGGAACAGGATTTTGTGGAGATAGAGAGTGGAACAGGATTATGTGTAGAGAGAGAATGTGGAACAGGATTGTGTGGAGAGACAGAGTGGAACAGGATTGTGTGGAGAGAGTGAGAGTGGAACTGAATTGTGTGGAGAGCGAGAGATTGGAACAGGATTGTGTGGAGAGAGAGAATGTGGAACAGGATTGTGTGGAGAGAGAGAGTGGAACAGGATTGTGTGGAGAGAGAGAATGTGGAACAGGAATGTGTGGTAGTAGAGAGAGTGGAACAGGATTGTGTGGAGAGAGAGAGATTGGAACAGTTTTGTGTGGAGAGAGAGAGTGGAACAGGAATGTGTGCAGAGAGAGAGAGTGGAACAGGATTGTGTGGAGAGAGAGAGTGGATCAGGATTGTGTGGCGAGAGAGAGAGTGGGACAGGATTGTGCGGAGAGAGAAAGTGGAAATGGATTGTGTGGAGAGAGAGAGTGGAACAGGATTATGTGGAGAGAGAGAGTGGAACAGGATTGTGTGGAGAGAGAGAGAGTGGAACGGGATTGTGTGGATAGAGAGAGTGTGGAACAGGATTGTGTGGAGAGAGAGTGTGAATCAGGTTTTTATGGATAGAGAGAGAGTGGAACAGGATTGTGTGGAGAGAGAGAGTGGAACAGGATTGTTTGGAGAGAGAGAGTGTTGAACAGGATTGTGTGGAGAGAGAGTGTGAATCAGGGTTTTATGGATAGAGAGAGAGTGGAACAGGATTGTGTGGAGAGAGAGAGTGGAACAGGATTGTGTGGAGAGAGAGAGTGGAACAGAATTTTGTGGAGAGAGACAGTGGAACAGGATTGTGTGTAGAGAGAGAATGTGGGACAGGATTGTGTGGAGAGAGAGAGTGGAACAGGATTGTGTGGAGAGAGAGAGAGAGTGGAACAGGATTGTGTGGAAATAGAGAGAGTGGAACAGGATTGTGTGGAGAGAGAGAGTGGAACAGGATTCTGTGGAGAGAGAGAGAGTAGAACAGGATTGTGTGGAGAGAGAGAGAGTGGAACTGGATTGTGTGGAGAGAGAGAATGTGGAACAGGATTGTGTGGAGAGAGAGAGTGGAACAGGAATCTGTGGTAAGAGAGATTGTGGAACAGGAATGTGTGGAAGTAGAGAGAGTGGTACAGGATTTGTTGGAGAGAGAGAGAGTGGAACGGGATTGTGTGGAGAGAGAGAGTGGAACAGGATTCTGTGGAGAGAGAGAGAGTGGAACAGAATTGTGTGGAGAGAGTGGAACAGGATTGTGCGGAGAGAGAGAGAGTGGAACAGGATTGTGTGGAGAGAGAGAGAGTGGAAGAGGATTGTGTGGAGAGAGAGAGTGTGGAACAGGATTGTGTGGAGAGAGAGAGTGCAACAGGATTGTGTGGAGAGAGAGAGTGGAACAGGATTATGTGGAGAGAGAGAGTCGAACAGGATTGTGTGGAGAGAGAGAGAGTGGAACGGGATTGTGTGGATAGAGAGAGTGTGGAACAGGATTGTGTGGAGAGAGAGTGTGAATCAGGGTTTTATGGATAGAGAGAGAGTGGAACAGGATTGTGTGGAGAGAGAGAGTGGAACAGGATTGTGTGGAGAGAGAGAGTGTTGAACAGGATTGTGTGGAGAGAGAGTGTGAATCAGGGTTTTATGGATAGAGAGAGAGTGGAACAGTATTGTGTGGAGAGAGAGAGTGGAACAGGATTGTGTGGAGAGAGAGAGTGGATCAGGATTTTGTGGAGAGAGACAGTGGAACAGGATTGTGTGTAGAGAGAGAATGTGGAACAGGATTGTGTGGGGAGAGAGAGTGGAACAGGATTGTGTGGAGAGAGAGAGAGAGTGGAACAGGATTGTGTGGGAATAGAGAGAGTGGAACAGGATTGTGTGGAGAGAGAGAGTGGAACAGGATTCTGTGGAGAGAGAGAGAGTGGGACAGGATTGTGTGGAGAGAGAGAGAGTGGAACAGGATTGTGTGGAGAGAGTGAATGTGGAACAGGATTGTGTGGAGAGAGAGAGTGGAACAGGAATCTGTGGAAAGAGAGAATGTGGAACAGGAATGTGTGGAAGTAGAGAGAGTGGTACAGGATTTGGTGGAGAGAGAGAGAGTGGAACAGGATTGTGTGGAGAGAGAGAGTGGAACAGGATTCTGTGGAGAGAGAGAGAGTGGAACAGGATAGTGTGGAGAGAGTGGAACAGGATTGTGTGGAGAGAGAGAGAGTGGAACAGGATTGTGTGCAGAGAGAGAGAGTGGAACAGTATTTTGTTGAGATAGAGAGTGGAACAGGATTATGTATAGAGAGAGAATGTGGAACAGGATTGTGTGGAGAGAGAGAGTGGAACAGGATTTTGTGGAGATAGAGAGTGGAACAGGATTATGTATAGAGAGAGAATGTGGAACAGGATTGTGTGGAGAGAGAGAGTGGAACAGGATTGTGTGGAGAGAGAGAATGTGGAACAGGAATGTGTGGTAGTAGAGAGAGTGGAACAGGATTGTGTGGAGAGAGAGAGATTGGAACAGTTTTGTGTGGAGAGAGAGAGTGGAACAGGAATGTGTGCAGAGAGAGAGAGTGGAACAGGATTGTGTGGAGAGAGAGAGTGGATCAGGATTGTGTGGAGAGAGAGAGAGTGGAACAGGATAGTGCGGAGAGAGAAAGTGGAAAAGGATCGTGTGGAGAGAGAGAGTGGAACAGGATTGTGTGGAGAGAGAGAGAGTGGAACAGGATTGTGTGGAGAGAGAGAGTGTGTAACAGGATTGTGTAGAGAGAGAGAGTGCAACAGGATTGTGTGGAGAGAGAGAGTGGAACAGGATTGTGTGAAGAGAGCGAGAGTGGAACATGTTTGTGCGGAGAATGAGAGTGGAACAGGATTGTGTGGAGAGAGAGAGAGTGGAACATGTTTGTGCGGAGAATGAGAGTGGAACAGGATTGTGTGGAGAGAGAGAGTGTGGAACAGGATTGTGTGGAGAGAGAGAGAGTGGATCAGGATTGTGTGGAGAGATAGAGTGGAACAGGATTGCAAGGAGAGAGAGAGTGGAGCACGATTGTGTGGAGAGAGAGAGTGGAACAGGATTGTGTGGAGAGAGAGAGTGGAACAGGATTTTGTGGAGAGAGAGAATGTGGAACAGGAATGTGCGGAAGTAGAGAGAGTGGAACAGGATTTGGTGGAGAAAGAGAGAGAGTGGAACAGAATTGTGTGGAGAGAGAGAGTGGAACAGGATTGTGTGGAGAGGGAGAGTGGAACAGGATTGTGTGGAGAGAGAGAGAGTGGAACAGGATTGTGTGGAGAGAGAGAGTGGAACAGGATTGTGTGGAGAGAGAGAGAGTGGAACAGGATTGTGTGGAGAGAGAGAGAGTGGATCAGGATTGTGTGGAGAGAGAGAGAGTGGAACAGGATTGTGTGGAGAGAGAGAGAGTGGAACAGGATTGTGTGGAGAGAGAGAGTGGAACAGGATTGTGTGGAGAGAGAGAGTGGTACAGGATTGTGTGGAGAGAGAGAGAGTGGAACAGGATTGTGTGGAGAGAGAGAGTGTGGAACAGGATTGTGTGGAGAGAGAGAGTGCAACAGGATTGTGTGGAGAGAGAGAGTGGAACAGGATTATGTGGAGAGAGAGAGTGGAACAGAATTGTGTGGAGAGAGAGAGAGTGGAACGTGTTTGTGTGGATAGAGAGAGTGTGGAACAGGATTGTGTGGAGAGAGAGTGTGAATCAGGGTTTTATGGATAGAGAGAGAGTGGAACAGGATTGTGTGGAGAGAGAGAGTGGAACAGGATTGTGTGGAGAGATAGAGTGTTGAACAGGATTGTGTGGAGAGAGAGTGTGAATCAGGGTTTTATGGATAGAGAGAGAGTGGAACAGGATTGTGTGGAGAGAGAGAGTGGAAGAGGATTGTGTGGAGAGAGAGAGTGGAACAGGATTTTGTGGAGAGAGACAGTGGAACAGGATTGTGTGTAGAGAGAGAATGTGGAACAGGATTGTGTGGAGAGAGAGAGTGGAACAGGATTGTGTGGAGAGAGAGAGAGAGTGGAACAGGATTGTGTGGAAATAGAGAGAGTGGAACAGGATTGTGTGGAGAGAGAGAGTGGAACAGTATTCTGTGGAGAGAGAGAGAGTAGAACAGGATTGTGTGGAGAGAGAGAGAGTGGAACTGGATTGTGTGGAGAGAGAGAATGTGGAACAGGATTGTGTGGAGAGAGAGAGTGGAACAGGAATCTGTGGTAAGAGAGATTGTGGAACAGGAATGTGTGGAAGTAGAGAGAGTGGTACAGGAATTGGTGGAGAGAGAGAGAGTGGAACGGGATTGTGTGGAGAGAGAGAGTGGACCAGGATTCTGTGGAGAGAGAGAGAGTGGAACAGAATTGTGTGGAGAGAGTGGAACAGGATTGTGCGGAGAGAGAGAGAGTGGAACAGGATTGTGTGGATAGAGCGAGAGTGGAACAGGATTTTGTGGAGATAGAGAGTGGAACAGGATAATGTGTAGAGAGAGAATGTGGAACAGGATTGTGTGGAGAGACTGAGTGAAACAGGATTGTGTGGAGAGAGTGAGAGTGGAACTGAATTGTGTGGGGAGCGAGAGATTGGAACAGGATTGTGTGGAGAGAGAAAATGTGGAACAGGATTGTGTGGAGAGAGAGAGTGGAACAGGATTGTGTGGAGAGAGAGAATGTGGAACAGGAATGTGTGGTAGTAGAGAGAGTGGAACAGGATTGTGTGGAGAGAGAGAGATTGGAACAGTTTTGTGAGGAGAGAGAGAGTGGAACAGGAATGTGTGCAGAGAGAGAGTGGAACAGGATTGTGTGGAGAGAGAGAGTGGATCAGGATTGTGTGGAGAGAGAGAGAGTGGAACAGGATTGTGTGGAGAGAGAGACAGTGGAACAGGATTGTGCGGAGAGAGAGAGTGTGGAACAGGATTGTGTGTAGAGAGAGAGTGCAACAGGATTGTGTGGAGAGAGAGAGTGGAACAGGATTATGTGGAGAGAGAGAGTGGAACAGGATTGTGTGGAGAGAGAGTGAGTGGAACGGGATTGTGTGGATAGAGAGAGTGTGGAACAGGATTGTGTGGAGAGAGAGTGTGAATCAGGGTTTTATGGATAGAGAGAGAGTGGAACAGGATTGTGTGGAGAGAGAGAGTGGAACAGGATTGTGTGGAGAGAGAGAGTGTTGAACAGGATTGTGTGGAGAGAGAGTGTGAATCAGGGTTTTATGGATAGAGAGAGAGTGGAACAGGATTGTGTGGAGAGAGAGAGTGGAAGAGGATTGTGTGGAGAGAGAGAGTGGAACAGGATTTTGTGGAGAGAGACAGTGGAACAGGATTGTGTGTAGAGAGAGAATGTGGAACAGGATTGTGTGGAGAGAGAGAGTGGAACAGGATTGTGTGGAGAGAGAGAGAGAGAGTGGAACAGGATTGTGTGGAAATAGAGAGAGTGGAACAGGATTGTGTGGAGAGAGAGAGTGGAACAGGATTCTGTGGAGAGAGAGAGAGTGGAACAGGATTGTGTGGAGAGAGAGAGAGTGGAACAGGATTGTGTGGAGAGAGTGAATGTGGAACAGGATTGTGTGGAGAGAGAGAGTGGAACAGGAATCTGTGGAAAGAGAGAATGTGGAATAGGAATGTGTGGAAGTAGAGAGAGTGGTACAGGATTTGGTGGACAGAGAGAGAGTGGAACAGGATTGTGTGGAGAGAGAGAGTGGAACAGGATTCTGTGGAGAGAGAGAGAGTGGAACAGGATAGTGTGGAGAGAGTGGAACAGGATTGTGTGGAGAGAGAGAGAGTGCAACAGGATTGTGTGCAGAGAGAGAGAGTGGAACAGGATTTTGTGGAGATAGAGAGTGGAACAGGATTATGTATAGAGAGAGAATGTGGAACAGGATTGTGTGGAGAGAGAGAGTGGAACAGGATTTTGTGGAGATAGAGAGTGGAACAGGATTATGTATAGAGAGAGAATGTGGAACAGGATTGTGTGGAGAGAGAGAGTGGAACAGGATTGTGTGGAGAGAGAAAATGTGGAACAGGAATGTGTGGTAGTAGAGAGAGTGGAACAGGATTGTGTGGAGAGAGAGAGATTGGAACAGTTTTGTGTGGAGAGAGAGAGTGGAACAGGAATGTGTGCAGAGAGAGAGAGTGGATCAGGATTGTGTGGAGAGAGAGAGAGTGGAACAGGATAGTGCGGAGAGAGAAAGTGGAAAAGGATTGTGTGGAGAGAGAGAGTGGAACAGGATTGTGTGGAGAGAGAGAGAGTGGAACAGGATTGTGTGGAGAGAGAGAGTGTGGAACAGGATTGTGTAGAGAGAGAGAGTGCAACAGGATTGTGTGGAGAGAGAGAGTGGAACAGGATTGTGTGGAGAGAGAGAGAGTGGAACATGTTTGTGCGGAGAATGAGAGTGGAACAGGATTGTGTGGAGAGAGAGAGAGTGGAACATGTTTGTGCGGAGAATGAGAGTGGAACAGGATTGTGTGGAGAGAGAGAGAGTGGATCAGGATTGTGTGGAGAGATAGAGTGGAACAGGATTGCAAGGAGAGAGAGAGTGGAGCACGATTGTGTGGAGAGAGAGTGGAACAGGATTGTGTGGAGAGAGAGAGTGGAACAGGATTGTGTGGAGAGAGAGAGTGGAACAGGATTGTGTGGAGAGAGAGAGTGTGGAACAGGATTGTGTGGAGAGAGAGAGGGAGAGTGGATCAGGATTGTTTGGAGAGAGAGAGAGAGTGGAACAGGATTGTGTGGAGAGAGAGACTGGAACAGGATTGTGTGGAGAGAGAGAGTGGAACAGGACTGTGTGGAGAAAGAGAGTGGAACAGGATTGTGTGGAGAGAGAGAGATTGGAACAGTTTTGTGTGGAGAGAGAGAGTGGAACAGGAATGTGTGCAGAGAGAGATAGTGGATCAGGATTGTGTGGAGAGAGAGAGAGTGGAACAGGATAGTGCGGAGAGAGATAGTGGAGAAGGATTGTGTGGAGAGAGAGAGTGGAACAGGATTGTGTGGAGAGAGAGAGAGTGGAACAGGATTGTGTGGAGAGAGAGAGTGTGGAACAGGATTGTGTAGAGAGAGAGAGTGCAACAGGATTGTGTGGAGAGAGAGAGTGGAACAGGATTGTGTGAAGAGAGAGAGAGTGGAACATGTTTGTGCGGAGAATGAGAGTGGAACAGGATTGTGTGGAGAGAGAGAGAGTGGAACATGTTTGTGCGGAGAATGAGAGTGGAACAGGATTGTGTGGAGAGAGAGAGAGTGGATCAGGATTGTGTGGAGAGATAGAGTGGAACAGGATTGCAAGGAGAGAGAGAGTGGAGCACGATTGTGTGGAGAGAGAGTGGAACAGGATTGTGTGGAGAGAGAGAGTGGAACAGGATTGTGTGGAGAGAGAGAGTGGAACAGGATTGTGTGGAGAGAGAGAGTGTGGAACAGGATTGTGTGGAGAGAGAGAGGGAGAGTGGATCAGGATTGTTTGGAGAGAGAGAGAGAGTGGAACAGGATTGTGTGGAGAGAGAGACTGGAACAGGATTGTGTGGAGAGAGAGAGTGGAACAGGACTGTGTGGAGAAAGAGAGTGGAACAGGATTGTGTGGGGAGAGTTTGGAACAGTACTGTGTGGAGAGAGAGAGAGTGGAACAGGATTGTGTGGAGAGAGAGAGAGTGGAACAGGATTGTGTGGAGAGAGAGAGAGTGGAACAGGATTGTGTGGAGAGAGAGAGAGTGGAACAGGATTGTGTGGAGAGAGTGAATGTGGAACAGGAATGTGTGGAAGTAGAGAGAGTGGAACAGGATTGTGTGGAGATAGAGAGAGAGTGGATCAGGATTGTGTGGAGAGAGAGAGAGTGGAACAGGATTTTGTGGAGAGAGAGAGTCGAACAGGACTGAGTGAAGAGAGAGTGGAAAAGGATTGTGTGGAGAGAGTGAGAGTGGAACAGGATTGTGTGGAGAGAGAGAGAGTGGAACAGGACTGAGTGAAGAGACAGAGAGTGGAACATGTTTGTGCGGATAATTAGCGTGGAACAGGATTGTGTGGAGAGAGAGAGTGTGGAACAGGATTGTGTGGAGAGAGAGAGTGGAACAGGATTGTGTGGAGAGAGAGAGTGGAACAGGATTGTGTGGAGAGAGAGAGAGTGGAACAGGATTGTGTGGAGAGAGAGAGAGAGTGGAAGAGGATTGTGTGGAGAGAGAGAGTGTACTGGATTGTGTGGAGAGAGAGAGAGTGGAACAGGATTGTGTGGAGAGAGAGAGAGTGGAACAGGATTGTGTAGAGAGAGAGAGTGGAACAGGATTGTTTGGAGAGAGAGAGAGAGTGGAACAGGATTGTGTGGAGAGAGAGAGAGTGGAAGAGGATTGTGTGGAGAGAGAGAGTGGAACAGGATTGTGTGGAGAGAGAGAGAGTGGAAAAGGATTGTTTGGAGAGAGAGAGTGTGGAACAGGATTGTGTGGAGAGAGAGAGAGTGGAACAGGATTGTGTGGAGAGAGAGAGTGGATCGGGATTGTGTGGAGATAGAGAGAGTGGAACAGGATTGTGTGGAGAGAGAGAGAGTGGAACAGGATTGTGTGGAGAGAGAGAGTGGAACAGGATTTTGTGGAGAATGAGAGTGGACGCACTGTGTGGAGAGAGAGAGTGGAACAGGATTATGTGGAGAGAGAGAGAGTGGAACAGGATTGTGTGGAGAGAGAGAGTGTGGAACAGGATTGTGTGGAGAGAGAGTGTGAATCAGGGTTTTATGGATAGAGAGACAGTTGAACAGGATTGTGTGGAGAGAGAGACTGGAAGAGGATTGTGTGGAGAGAGAGAGAGTGGAACGGGATTGTGTGGAGAGAGTGAGTGTGGAACAGGATTGTGTGGAGAGAGAGTGTGAATCAGGGTTTTAAGGATGGAGAGAGATTGGAACAGGATTGTGTGGAGAGAGAGTGTGGAACAGGATTGTGTGGAGAGAGAGAGTGTTGAACAGGATTGTGTGGAGAGAGAGTGTGAATCAGGGTTTTATGGATAGAGAGAGAGTGGAACAGGATTGTGTGGAGAGAGAGAGTGGAACAGGATTGTGTGGAGAGAGAGAGTGGAACAGGATTTTGTGGAGAGAGAGAGTGGAACAGGATTGTGTGTAGAGAGAGAATGTGGAACAGGATTGTGTGGAGAGAGAGAGTGGAACAGGATTGTGTGGAGAGAGAGAGAGAGTGGAACAGGATTGTGTGGAAATAGAGAGAGTGGAACAGGATTGTGTGGAGAGAGAGAGTGGAGCAGGATTCTGTGGAGAGAGAGAGAGTGGAACAGGATTGTGTGGATAGAGAGAGAGTGGAACAGTATTGTGTGGAGAGAGAGAATGTGGAACAGGATTGTGTGGAGAGAGAGAGTTCAACAGAAATGTGTGGAGAGAGAGAATGCGGAAAAGGAATGTGTGGAAGTAGAGAGAGTGGAACAGGATTTGGTGGAGAGAGAGAGAGTGGAACAGGATTGTGTGGAGAGAGAGAGTGGAACAGGATTCTGTGGAGAGAGAGAGAGTGGCACAGGATTGTGTGGAGAGAGTGGAACAGGATTGTGTGGAGAGAGAGAGAGTGGAACTGGATTGTGTGGAGAGAGAGAATGTGGAACAGGATTGTGTGGAGAGAGAGAGAGTGGAGCAGGATTGTGTGGAGAGAGAGAGTGAGTGGAACAGGATTGTGTGGAGAGAGAGAGAGTGGAACTGAATTGTGTGGAGAGCGAGAGATTGGAACAGGATTGTGTGGAGAGAGAGAATGTGGAACAGGATTGTGTGGAGAGCGAGAGTGGAACAGGATTGTGTGGAGAGAGAGAATGTGGAACAGGAATGTGTGGAAGTAGAGAGAGTGGATCAGGATTGTGTGGAGAGAGAGAGATTGGAACAGTTTTGTGTTTCGAGAGAGAGTGGAACAGGATTGTGTGGAGAGAGAGAGAGTGGAACAGGATTGTGTGGAGAGAGAGAGTAGTTCAGGATTGTGTGGAGAGAGAGAGAGTGGAAGAGGATTGTGCGGAGAGAGAAAGTGGAAAAGGATTGTGTGGAGAGAGAGAGTGTAACAGGATTCTGTGGAGAGAGAGAGAGTGGAACAGGATTGTGTGGAGAGATAGAGTGTGGAACAGGATTGTGTGGAGAGAGAGAGTGCGACAGGATTGTGTGGAGAGAGAGAGTGGAACAGGATTGTATGAAGAGAGAGAGAGTGGAACATGTTTGTGCGGAGAATGAGAGTGGAACAGGATAGTGTTGAGAGAGAGATTGTGGAACAGGATTGTGTGGAGAGAGAGAGAGTGGATCAGGATTGTGTGGAGAGATAGAGTGGAACAGGATTGTATGGAGCGAGAGAGTGGAACACGATTGTGTGAAGAGAGAGAGTGGAACAGGATTGTGTGGAGAGAGAGAGTGGAACAGGATTGTGTGGAGAGAGAGAATGTGGAACAGGAATGTGCGGAAGTAGAGAGAGTGGAACAGGATTTGGTGGAGAGAGAGAGTGGAACAGGATTGTGTGGAGATAGTGAGAGTGAAACAGGATTGTGTGGAGAGAGAGAGAGTGGAACAGGATTGTTTGGAGAGAGAGAGTGGAACAGGATTTTGTGGAGAATGAGAGTGGACGGACTGTGTGGAGAGAGTGAGAGGAACAGGATTGTGTGGAGAGAGAGAGAGTGGAACAGGATTGTGTGGAGAGAGAGAGTGTGGAACAGGATTGTGTGGAGAGAGAGTGTGAATCAGGGTTTTATGGATAGAGAGAGAGTTGAACAGGATTGTGTGGAGAGAGAGAGAGAGTGGAACGGGATTGTGTGGAGAGAGAGAATGTGGAACAGGATTGTGTGGAGAGAGAGTGTGAATCAGGGTTTTATGGATAGAGAGAGAGTGGAACAGGATTGTGTGGAGAGAGAGAGTGGAACATGATTGTGTTGAGAGAGAGAGTGTTGAACAGGATTGTGTGGAGAGATAGTGTGAATCAGGGTGTTATGGATAGAGAGAGAGTGGAACAGGATTGTGTGGAGAGAGAGAGTGGAACAGGATTGTGTGTAGAGAGAGAATGTGGAACAGGATTGTGTGGAGAGAGAGAGAGAGAGTGGAACAGGATTGTGTGGAAATAGAGAGAGTGGAACAGGATTGTGTGGAGAGAGAGAGTGGAACAGGATTGTGTGGAGAGAGAGTGAGTGGAACAGGATTGTGTGGAGAGAGAGAGAGAGTGGAACAGGATTGTGTGGAAATAGAGAGAGTGGAACAGGATTGTGTGGAGAGAGAGAGTGGAACAGGATTCTGTAGAGAGAGAGAGAGTGGAACAGGATTGTGTGGAGAAAGTGGAACAGGATTGTGTGGAGAGAGAGAGAGTGGAACAGGATTGTGTGGAGAGAGAGAGAGTGGAACAGGATTTTGTGGAGATAGAGAGTGGAACAGGATTGTGTGTAGAGAGAGAATGTGGAACAGGAATGTGTGGAGAGAGAGAGTGGAACAGGATTGTTTGGAGAGAGAGAGAGAGTGGAACAGGATTGTGTGGAGAGAGAGAGAGTGGAACTGAATTCTGTGGAGAGCGAGAGATTGGAACAGGATTGTGTGGAGAGAGAGAATGTGGAACAGGATTGTGTGGAGAGAGAGAGTGGAACAGGATTGTGTGGAGATAGTGAGAGTGGAACAGGATTGTTTGGAGAGAGAGAGTGGAACAGGATTTTGTGGAGAATGAGAGTGGACGGACTGTGTGGAGAGAGTGAGTGGAACAGGATTGTTTGGAGAGAGAGAGAGTGGAACAGGATTGTGTGGAGAGAGAGAGTGTGGAACAGGATTGTGTGGAGAGAGAGTGTGAATCAGGGTTTTATGGATAGAGAGAGAGTTGAACAGGATTGTGTGGAGAGAGAGAGTGGAACAGGATTGTGTGGAGAGAGAGAGAGAGAGGAACGGGATTGTGTGGAGAGAGAGAGTGTGGAACAGGATTGTGTGGAGAGAGAGTGTGAATCAGGGTTTTATGGATAGAGAGAGAGTGGAACAGGATTGTGTGGAGAGAGAGAGTGGAACATGATTGTGTTGAGAGAGAGAGTGTTGAACAGGATTGTGTGGAGAGATAGTGTGAATCAGGGTTTTATGGATAGAGAGAGAGTGGAACAGGATTGTGTGGAGAGAGAGAGTGGAACAGGATTGTGTGTAGAGAGAGAATGTGGAACAGGATTGTGTGGAGAGAGAGAGAGAGAGTGGAACAGGATTGTGTGGAAATAGAGAGAGTGGAGCTGGATTGTGTGGAGAGAGAGCGTGGAACAGGATTGTGTGGAGAGAGAGTGAGTGGAACAGGATTGTGTGGAGAGAGAGAGAGAGTGGAACAGGATTGTGTGGAAATAGAGAGAGTGGAACAGGATTGTGTGGAGAGAGAGAGTGGAACAGGATTCTGTAGAGAGAGAGAGAGTGGAACAGGATTGTGTGGAGAAAGTGGAACAGGATTGTGTGGAGAGAGAGAGAGTGGAACAGGATTGTGTGGAGAGAGAGAGAGTGGAACAGGATTTTGTGGAGATAGAGAGTTGAACAGGATTGTGTGTAGAGAGAGAATGTGGAACAGGAATGTGTGGAGAGAGAGAGTGGAACAGGATTGTTTGGAGAGAGAGAGAGAGTGGAACAGGATTGTGTGGAGAGAGAGAGAGTGGAACTGAATTGTGTGGAGAGCGAGAGATTGGAACAGGATTGTGTGGAGAGAGAGAATGTGGAACAGGATTGTGTGGAGAGAGAGAGTGGAACAGGATTATGTGGAGAGAGAGAATGTGGAACAGGAATGTGTGGAAGTAGTGAGAGTGGAACAGGATTGTGTGGAGAGAGAGAGATTGGAACAGTTTTGTGTGGAGAGAGAGAGTGGAACAGGATTGTGTGCAGAGAGAGAGAGTGGAACAGGATTGTGTGGATAGAGAGAGTGGATCAGGATTGTGTGGAGAGAGAGAGACTGGAACAGGATAGTGCGGAGAGAGAAAGTGGAAAAGGATTGTGTGGAGAGAGAGAGAGTGGAACAGGATTGTGTGGAGAGAGAGAGAGTGGAACAGGATGGTGTGGAGACAGAGAGTGTGGAACAGGATTGTGTGGAGAGAGAGAGTGCAACAGGATTGTGTGGAGAGAGAGAGTGGAACAGGATTGTGTGAAGAGAGAGAGAGTGGAATATGTTTGTGCAGAGAATGAGAGTGGAACAGGATTGTGTGGAGACAGAGAGCGTGGAACCGGATTGTGTGGAGAGAGAGAGAGTGGATCAGGATTGTGTGGAGAGATAGAGTGGAACAGGATTGTGTGGAGAGAGAGAATTTGGAACAGGAATGTGCGGAAGTAGAGATAGTGGAACAGGATTTGGTGGAGAGAGAGAGAGAGAGTGGAACAGGATTGTGTGGAGAGAGACAGTGGAACAGGATTGTGTGGAGAGAGAGAGAGTGGAACAGGATTGTGTAGAGAGAGAGAGAGTGGAACAGGATTGTGTGGAGAGAGAGAGTGGAACAGGATTGTGTGGAGAAGAGAGAGATTGGAACAGGATTGTGTGGAGAGAGAGAGATTGGATCAGGATTATGTGGAGAGAGAGAGAGTGGAACAGCATTGTGTGGAGAGAGAGAGCGTGGAACAGGATTGCGTGGAGAGAGAGAGTGGAACAGGATTGTGTGGAGAGAGATAGTGGAACAGGATTGTGTGGAGAGAGAGTGTGTGGAACAGGATTGTGTGGAGTGAGTGCGAGTGGAACAGGATTGTGTGGAGAGAGAGAGTGGTACAGGATTGTGTGGAGAGAGAGAGTGTTGAGCAGGATTGTGTGGAGAGAGAGAGTAGATCAGGATTGTGTGGAGAGAGAGAGAGTGGAACAGGATTGTGCGGAGAGAGAAAGTGGAAAAGGATTGTGTGGAGAGAGAGAGTGTAACAGGATTGTGTGGAGAGAGAGAGAGTTGAACAGGATTGTGTGGAGAGAGAGAGTGTGGAACAGGATTGTGTGGAGAGAGAGAGTGCAACAGGATTGTGTGGAGAGAGAGAGTGGAACAGGATTGTGTGAAGAGAGAGAGAGTGGAACATGTTTGTGCGGAGAATGAGAGTGGAACAGGATAGAGTTGAGAGAGAGAGTGTGGAACAGGATTGTGTGGAGCGAGAGAGAGTGGATCAGGATTGTGTGGAGAGAGAGAGAGGAACAGGATTGTATGGAGAGAGAGACTGGAACAGGATGGTGTGGAGAGAGAGAATGTGGAACAGGAATGTGCGGAAGTAGAGAGAGTGAAACAGGATTTGGTGGAGAGAGAGAGAGAGTGGAACAGGATTGTGTGGAGAGAGACAGTGGAACAGGTGTGTGTGGTGAGAGAGAGTGGAACAGGATTGTGTGGAGAGAGAGAGAGTGGAACAGGATTGTGTGGAGAGAGAGAGTGGAACAGGATTGTGTGGAGAGAGAGAGAGTGGAACAGGATCGTGTGGAGCGAGAGAGAGAGTGGATCAGGATTGTGTGGAGAGAGAGAGAGTGGAACAGGATTGTGTGGAGAGAGAGAGAGTGGAACTGGATTGTTTGGAGAGAGAGAGTGTGGAACAGGATTGTGTAGAGAGAGAGAGAGTGGAACAGGATTGTGTGCAGAGAGAGAGTGGAACGGGATTGTGTGGAGATAGTGAGAGTGGAACAGGATTGTGTGGAGAGAGAGAGAGTGGAACAGGATTGTGTGGAGAGAGAGAGTGGAACAGGATTTTGTGGAGAATGAGAGTGGACGGACTGTGTGGAGAGAGAGAGTGGAACAGGATTGTGTGGAGAGAGAGAGAGTGGAACAGGATTGTGTGGAGAGAGAGAGTGTGGAACAGGATTGTGTGTAGAGAGAGTGTGAATCAGGGTTTTATGGATAGAGAGAGAGTTGAACAGGATTGTGTGGAGAGAGAGAGTGGAACAGGATTGTGTGGAGAGAGAGAGAGAGTGGAACGGGATTGTGTGGAGAGAGAGAGTGTGGAACAGGATTGTGTGGAGAGAGAGTGTGAATCAGGGTTTTATGGATAGAGAGAGAGTGGAACAGGATTGTGTGGAGAGAGAGAGTGGAACAGGATTGTGTGTAGAGAGAGAATGTGGAACAGGATTGTGTTTGAGAGAGAGAGTGGAACAGGATTGTGGGGAGAGAGAGAGAGAGTGGAACAGGATTGTGTGGAAATAGAGGGAGTGGAACAGGATTGTGTGGAGAGAGAGAGTGGAACAGGATTGTGTGGAGAGAGAGAGAGTGGTACAGGATTGTGTGGAGAGAGAGAGAGAGTGGAACAGGAATGTTTGGAAATAGAGAGAGTGGAACAGAATTGTGTGGAGAGAGAGAGTGGAACAGGATTCTGTAGAGAGAGAGAGAGTGGAACAGGATTGTGTGGAGAGAGTGGAGCAGGATTGTGTGGAGAGAGAGAGAGTGGAACAGGATTGTGTGGAGAGAGAGAGATTGGAACAGTTTTGTGTGGAGAGAGTGGAACAGGATTGTCCGCAGAGAGAGAGAGTGGAACAGGATTGTGTGGAGAGAGAGAGTGGATCAGGATTGTGTGGAGAGAGGGAGAGTGGAACAGGATTGTGCGGAGAGAGAAAGTGGAAAAGGATTGTGTGGAGAGAGAGAGTGGAACAGGATTGTGTGGAGAGAGAGAGAGTGGAACAGGATTGTGTGGAGACAGAGAGTGTGGAACAGGATTGTGTGGAGAGAGAGAGTGCAACAGGATTGTGTGGAGAGAGAGAGTGGATCAGGATTGTGTGGAGAGAGAGAGAGTGGAACAGGATTGTGTGGAGAGAGAGAGATTGGAACAGGATTGTGTGGAGAGAGAGATTGGAACAGGATTGTGTGGAGAGAGAGAGTGGAACAGGATTGTGTGGAGAGAGAGAGTGTGGAACAGGATTGTGTGGAGAGACTGCGAGTGGAACAGGATTGTGTGGAGAGAGAGAGTGGTACAGGATTGTGTGGAGAGAGAGAGAGTGTGGAACAGGATTGTGTGGAGAGAGAGAGGGAGAGTTAATCAGGATTGTGTGGAGAGAGAGAGAGAGTGGAACAGGATTGTGTGGAGAGAGAGAGAGTGGAACAGGATTGTGTGGAGAGGGAGAGAGAGTGGAACAGGATTGTGTGGAGAGAGAGAGAGTGGAACATGATTGTGTGGAGAGAGAGAATGTGGAACAGGATTGTGTGGAGTGAGCGAGTGGAACAGGATTGTGTGGAGAGAGAGAATGTGGAACAGGAATGTGTGGAAGTAGAGAGAGTGGAACAGTATTTGGTGGAGAGAGAGAGAGAGAGTGGAACAGGATTGTATGGAGAGAGAGAGAGTGGAACTGGATTGTGTGGTGAGAGAGAGTGGAACAGGATTGTGTGGAGAGAGAGAGTGTGGAACAGGATTGTGTGGACAGAGAGTGTGAATCAGTGTTTTATGGATAGAGAGAGAGTGGAACAGGATAGTGTGGAGAGAGAGAGTGGAACCGGAGTGTGTGGAGAGAGAGAGAGTGGAACAGGATTGTGTGGAGAGAGAGAGTGGAACAGGATTTGGTGGAGAATGAGAGTCGACGGACTGTGTGGAGAGAGAGAGTGGAACAGGATTTTGTGGAGAGAGAGAGTGGAACAGGATTGTGTGTAGAGAGAGAGAGTGGAACAGGATTGTGTGGAGAGAGAGAGAGTGGAACAGGATTGTGTGGAGAGAGAGAGCGGAACAGGATTCTGTGGAGAGTGAGAGAGTGGAACAGGATTGTGTGGAGAGAGAGAGTGGAACAGGATTGTGTGGAGAGAGAGAGAGTGGAACAGGATTGTGTGGAGAGAGAGAGAGTGGATCAGGATTTTGTGGAGAGAGAGAGTGGAACAGGATTGTGTGTAGAGAGAGAATGTGGAACAGGATTGTGTGGAGAGAGAGATAGTGGAACAGGATTGTGTGGAGAGAGAGAGAGTGGAACAGGATTTTGTGGAGAGAGAGAGTGGAACAGGATTGTGTGGAGAGAGAGAGTCGAACAGGATTGTGTGTAGAGGGGGAGAGAGTGGAACAGGTTTGTGTGGAGAGAGAGAGTGGAACAGGATTGTGAGGAATGAGAGAGAGTGGAACAGGATTCTGTGGAGAGTGTGGAACAGGATTGTGTGGAGAGAGAGAGTGGAACAGGATTGTGTGGAGTGAGAGAGTGGAACAGGTTTGTGTGGAGAGAGAGAGAGTGGAACAGGATTGTGTGGAGAGAGAGAGAGTGGAACAGGATTGTGTGGAAAGAGAGAGTGTGGAACAGTACTGTGTGGAGAGAGAGGGAGTGGAACAGGATTGTGTGCAGAGAGAGAGAGTGGAACAGGATTGTGTGGAGAGAGAGAGAGTGGAACAGGAATGTGTGGAGAGAGAGAGAGTGGAACAGGATTGTGTGGAGAGAGTGAATGTGGAACAGGAATGTGTGGAAGTAGAGAGTGTGGAACAGGATATGGTGGAGAGAGAGAGAGAGTGGAACAGGATTGTGTGGAGAGAGAGAGTGGAACAGGATTGTGTGGAGAGAGAGAGAGTGGAACAGGATTGTGTGGAGAGAGAGAGAGTGGATCAGGATTGTGTGGACAGAGAGAGAGTGGAACAGGATTGTGTGGAGAGAGAGAGAGTGGAACAGGATTGTGTGGAGAGAGAGACTGGAACAGGATTGTGTGGAGAGAGAGAGTGGAACAGGATTGTGTGGAGAGAGAGAGTGTGGAACAGGATTGTGTGGAGAGAGTGCGAGTGGAACAGGATTGTGTGGAGAGAGAGAGTGGTACAGGATTGTTTGGAGAGAGAGAGAGTGTGGAACAGGATTGTGTGGAGAGAGAGAGAGTGGAACAGGATTGTGTGGAGAGGGAGAGAGAGTGGAACACGATTGTGTGGAGAGAGAGAGAGTGGAACATGATTGTGTGGAGAGAGAGAATGTGGAACAGGATTGTGTGGAGAGAGCGAGTGGAGCAGGATTGTGTGGAGAGAGAGAATGTGGAACAGGAATGTGTGGAAGTAGAGAGAGTGGAACAGTATTTGGTGGAGAGAGAGAGAGAGTGGAACAGGATTGTGTGGAGAGAGAGAGAGTGGAACAGGATTGTGTGGAGAGAGAGATAGTGGAACAGGATTGTGTGGAGAGAGAGAGTGGAACAGGATTGTATGGAGAGAGAGAGAGTGGAACTGGATTGTGTGGTGAGATAGAGTGGAACAGGATTGTGTGGAAAGAGAGAGAGTGGAACAGGATTTTGTGGAGAGAGAGAGAGTGGAATAGGATTGTGTGGAGAGAGAGAGTGTGGAACAGGATTGTGTGGACAGAGAGTGTGAATCAGTGTTTTATGGATAGAGAGAGAGTGGAACAGGATAGTGTGGAGAGAGAGAGTGGAACAGGAGTGTGTGGATAGAGAGAGAGTGGACCAGGATTGTGTGGAGAGAGAGAGTGGAACAGGATTTGGTGGAGAATGAGAGTGGACGGACTGTGTGGAGAGAGAGAGTGGAACAGGATTTTGTGGAGAGAGAGAATGGAACAGGATTGTGTGTAGAGAGAGAATGTGGAACAGGATTGAGTGGGGAGAGAGAGTGGAACACGATTGTGTGGAGAGAGAGAGTGGAACAGGATTGTGTGGAGAGAGAGAGAGTGGAACAGGATCGTGTGGAGAGAGAGAGTGGAACAGGATTGTGTGGAGAGAGAGAGAGTGGAACAGGATTGTGTGGAGAGAGAGAGAGTGGAACAGGATTATGTGGACAGAGAGAGTGGAACAGGATTGTGTGTAGAGAGAGAATGTGGAACAGGATTGTGTGGAGAGAGAGAAAGTGGAAAAGGATTGTGTGGAGAGAGAGAGAGTGGAACAGGATTTTGTGGAGAGAGAGAGTGGAACAGGATTGTGTGGAGAGAGAGAGTCGAACAGGATTGTGTGTAGAGGGGGAGAGAGTGGAACAGGTTTGTGTGGAGAGAGAGAGTGGAACAGGATTGTGAGGAGTGAGAGAGAGTGGAACAGGATTGTGTGGAGAGTTTGGAACAGGATTGTGTAGAGAGAGAGAGTGGAACAGGATTGTGTGGAGTGAGAGAGTGGAACAGGTTTGTGTGGAGAGAGAGAGAGTGGAACAGGATTGTGTGGAGAGAGAGAGAGTGGAACAGGATTGTGTGGAAAGAGAGAGTGTGGAACAGTACTGTGTGGAGAGAGAGGGAGTGGAACAGGATTGTGTGGAGAGAGAGAGAGTGGAACAGGATTGTGTGGAGAGAGAGAGAGTGGAACAGGAATGTGTGGAGAGAGAGTGGAACAGGATTGTGTGGAGAGAGTGAATGTGGAACAGGAATGTGTGGAAGTTGAGAGTGTGGAACAGGATATGGTGGAGAGAGAGAGAGAGTGGAACAGGATTGTGTGGAGAGAGAGAGAGTGGAACAGGATTTTTTGGAGAGAGAGAGTGGAACAGGACTGAGTGAAGAGTGAGAGAGTGGAAGAGGATTGTGTGGAGAGAGAGAGTGGAACAGGATTGTGTGGAGAGAGAGAGAGTGGAACAGGACTGAGTGAAGAGAGAGAGAGTGGAACATGTTTGTGCGGAGAATGAGGGTGGAACAGGATTTTGTGGAGAGAGAGAGTGTGGAACAGGATTGTGTGGAGAGAGAGAGAGTGGAACAGGATTGTGTGGAGAGAGAGAATGTGGAACAAAAATGTGTGGAAGTAGAGAGAGTGGAACAGGATTGTGTGGACAGGGAGTGAGTGGAATAGGATTGTGTGGAGAGAGAGTGAGGAACAGGATTGTGTGGAGAGAGAGAGAGTGGAACAGGATTGTGTGGAGAGAGAGAGTTGAACAGGATTGTGTGGAGAGAGAGAGTGGAACAGGATTGTGTGGAGAGAGAGAGTGGAACAGCATTGTGTGGAGAGAGAGAGAGTGGAACAGGATTGTTTGGAGAGAGAGAGTGTGGAACAGGATTGTGTGGAGAGAGAGAGAGTGGAACAGGATTGTATGGAGAGAGAGAGAGGAACACGATTGTGTGGAGATAGACAGAGTGGAACGGGATTGTGTGGAGAGAGAGAGTGGAACAGGATTGTGTGGAGAGAGAGTGTGAATCAGGTTTTTATGGATAGAGAGAGAGTTGAACAGGATTGTGTGGAGAGAGAGAGTGGAACAGGATTGTGTGGAGACAGTGAGAGAGTGGAACGGGATTGTGTGGATAGAGAGAGTGTGGAACAGGATTGTGTGGAGAGAGAGTGTGAATCAGGCTTTTATGGATAGAGAGAGAGTGGAACAGGATTGTGTGGAGAGAGAGAGTGGAACAGAATTGTGTGTAGAGAGAGAATGTGGAACAGGATTGTGTGGAGAGAGAGAGTGGAACAGGATTGTGTGGAGAGAGAGAGAGAGTGGAACAGGATTGTGTGGAAATAGAGGGAGTGGAACAGGATTGTGTGGAGAGAGAGAGTGGAACAGGATTGTGTGGAGAGAGAGAGAGTGGAACAGGATTTTGTGGAGAGAGAGAGTGGAACAGGATTGTGTGGAGAGAGAGAGAGTGGAACAGGATTGTGTGGAGAGAGAGAGAGAGTGTAACAGGATTGTGTGGAAATAGAGAGAGTGGAACAGGATTGTGTGGAGAGAGAGAGTGGAACAGGATTCTGTAGAGAGAGAGAGAGTGGAACAGGATTGTGTGGAGAGAGTGGACCAGCATTGTGTGGAGTGAGAGAGAGTGGAACAGGATTGTGTGGAGAGAGAGAGATTGGAACAGTTTTGTGTGGAGAGAGAGAGTGGAACAGGATTCTGTGCAGAGAGAGAGAGTGGAACAGGATTGTGTGGAGAGAGAGAGTGGATCTGGATTGTGTGGAGAGAGGGAGAGTGGAACAGGATTGTGCGGAGAGAGAAAGTGGAAAAGGATTGTGTGGAGAGAGAGAGTGGAACAGGATTGTGTGGAGAGAGAGAGAGTGGAACAGGATTGTGTGGAGACAGAGAGTGTGGAACAGGATTGTGTGGAGAGAGAGAGTGCAACAGGATTGTGTGGAGTGAGAGAGTGGAACAGGATTGTGTGAAGAGACAGAGAGTGGAACATGTTTGTGCGGAGAATGAGAGTGGAACAGGATTGTATGGAGAGAGAGAGAGTGGAACAGGATTGTGTGGAGAGAGAGATTGGAACAGGATTGTGTGGAAGTAGAGAGAGTGGAACAGGATTTGGTGGAGAGAGAGAGAGAGAGAGTGGAACAGGATTGTGTGGAGAGAGACAGTGGAACAGGATTGTGCGGAGAGAGAGAGAGTGGAACAGGATTGTGTGGAGAGAGAGAGAGTGGAACAGGATTGTGTGGAGAGAGAGAGTGGAACAGGATTGTGTGGAGAGAGAGAGAGTGGAACAGGATTGTGTGGAGAGAGAGAGAGTGGATCAGGATTGTGTGGAGAGAGAGAGAGTGGAACAGGATTGTGTGGAGAGAGAGAGAGTGGAACAGGATTGTGTGGAGAGAGAGATTGGAACAGGATTGTGTGGAGAGAGAGCGAGAGTGGAACAGGATTGTGTGGAGAGAGAGAGAGTGGAACAGGATTGTGTGGAGAGGGAGAGAGAGTGGAACAGGATTGTGTGGAGAGAGAGAGAGTGGAGCATGATTGTGTGGAGAGAGAGAATGTGGAACAGGATTGTGTGGAGAGAGCGAGTGGAACAGGATTGTGTGGAGAGAGAGAATGTGGAACAGGAATGTGTGGAAGTAGAGAGAGTGGAACAGTATTTGGTGGAGAGAGAGAGAGAGTGGAACAGGATTGTGTGGAGAGAGAGAGAGTGGAACAGGATTGTGTGGAGAGAGAGATAGTGGAACAGGATTGTGCGGAGAGAGAGAGTGGAACAGGATTGTATGGAGAGAGAGAGAGTGGAACTGGATTGTGTGGTGAGAGAGAGTGGAACAGGATTGTGTGGAGAGAGAGAGAGTGGAAAAGGATTTTGTGGAGGGAGAGAGAGTGGAATAGGATTGTGTGGAGAGAGAGAGTGAGTAACAGGATTGTGTGGACAGAGAGTGTGAATCAGTGTTTTATGGATAGAGCGAGAGTGGAACAGGATAGTGTGGAGAGAGAGAGTGGAACAGGAGTGTGTGGAGAGAGAGAGAGTGGAACAGGATTGTGTGGAGAGAGAGAGTGGAACAGGATTTGGTGGAGAATGAGAGTGGACGGACTGTGTGGAGAGAGAGAGTGGAACAGGATTTTGTGGAGAGAGAGAGTGGAACAGGATTGTGTGTAGAGAGAGAATGTGGAACAGGATTGAGTGGAGAGAGAGAGTGGAACACGATTGTGTGGAGAGAGAGAGTGGAACAGGATTGTGTGGAGAGAGAGAGAGTGGAACAGTATTGTGTGGAGAGAGAGAGAGTGGAACAGGATTGTGTGGAGAGAGAGAGCGGAACAGGATTCTGTGGAGAGTGAGAGAGTGGAACAGGATTGTGTGGAGAGCGAGAGTGGAACAGGATTGTGTGGAGAGAGAGAGAGTGGAACAGGATTGTGTGGAGAGAGAGAGAGTGGAACAGGATTTTGTGGAGAGAGAGAGTGGAACAGGATTGTGTGTAGAGAGAGAATGTGGAACAGGATTATGTGGAGAGAGAGATAGTGGAACAGGATTGTGTGGAGACAGAGATTGTGGAACAGGATTGTGTGGAGAGAGAGAGTGCAACAGGATTGTGTGGAGTGAGAGAGTGGAACAGGATTGTGTGAAGAGAGAGAGAGTGGAACATGTTTGTGCGGAAAATGAGAGTGGAACAGGATTGTATGGAGACAGAGAGTGTGGAACAGGATTGTGTGGAGAGAGAGAAAGTGGATCAGGATTGTGTGGAGAGATAGAGTGGAACAGGATTGTGTGGAGAGAGAGAATGTGGAACAGGAATGTGTGGAGGTAGAGAGAGTGGAACAGGATTTGGTGGAGAGAGAGAGAGAGAGAGTGGAACAGGATTGTGTGGAGAGAGACAGTGGAACAGGATTGTGCGGAGAGAGAGAGAGTGGAACAGGATTGTGTGGAGAGAGAGAGAGTGGAACAGGATTGTGTGGAGAGAGAGAGTGGAACAGGATTGTGTGGAGAGAGAGAGAGTGGAACAGGATTGTGTGGAGAGAGAGAGAGTGGATCAGGATTGTGTGGAGAGAGAGAGAGTGGAACAGGATTGTGTGGAGAGAGAGAGAGTGGAACAGGATTGTGTGGAGAGAGAGATTGGAACAGGATTGTGTGGAGAGAGAGCGAGAGTGGAACAGGATTGTGTTGAGAGAGAGAGAGTGGAACAGGATTGTGTGGAGAGGGAGAGAGAGTGGAACAGGATTGTGTGGAGAGAGAGAGAGTGGAACATGATTGTGTGGAGAGAGAGAATGTGGAACAGGATTGTGTGGAGAGAGCGAGTGGAACAGGATTGTGTGGAGAGAGAGAATGTGGAACAGATATGTGTGGAAGTAGAGAGAGTGGAACAGTATTTGGTGGAGAGAGAGAGAGAGTGTAACAGGATTGTGTGGAGAGAGAGAGAGTGGAACAGGATTGTGTGGAGAGAGAGATAGTGGAACAGGATTGTGTGGAGAGAGATAGTGGAACAGGATTGTATGGAGAGAGAGAGAGTGGAACTGGATTGTGTGGTGAGAGAGAGTGGAACAGGATTGTGTGGAGAGAGAGAGAGTGGAACAGGATTTTGTGGAGAGAGAGAGAGTGGAATAGGATTGTGTGGAGAGAGTGTGTAACAGGATTGTGTGGACAGAGAGTGTGAATCAGTGTTTTATGGATAGAGAGAGAGTGGAACAGGATAGTGTGGAGAGAGAGAGTGGAACAGGATTTTGTGGAGAGAGAGAGTGGAACAGGATTGTGTGTAGAGAGAGAATGTGGAACAGGATTGAGTGGAGAGAGAGAGTGGAACACGATTGTGTGGAGAGAGAGAGTGGAACAGGATTGTGTGGAGAGAGAGAGAGTGGAACAGTATTGTGTGGAGAGAGAGAGAGTGGAACAGGATTGTGTGGAGAGAGAGAGCGGAACAGGATTCTGTGGAGAGTGAGAGAGTGGAACAGGATTGTGTGGAGAGAGTGAGTGGAACAGGATTGTGTGGAGAGAGAGAGAGTGGAACAGGATTGTGTGGAGAGAGAGAGAGTGGAACAGGATTTTGTGGAGAGAGAGAGTGGAACAGGATTGTGTGTAGAGAGAGAATGTGGAACAGGATTATGTGGAGAGAGAGATAGTGGAACAGGATTGTGTGGAGAGAGAGAGAGTGGAACAGGATTTTGTGGAGAGAGAGAGTGGAACAGGATTGTGTGGAGAGAGAGAGTCGAACAGGATTGTGTGTAGAGGGGGAGAGAGTGGAACAGGTTTGTGTGGAGAGAGAGAGTGGAACAGGATTGTGAGGAGTGAGAGAGAGTGGAACAGGATTGTGTGGAGAGTGTGGAACAGGATTGTGTGGAGAGAGAGAGTGGAACAGGATTGTGTGGAGTGAGAGAGTGGAACAGGTTTGTATGGAGAGAGAGAGAGTGGAACAGGATTGTGTGGAGAGAGAGAGAGTGGAACAGGATTGTGTGGAAAGAGAGAGTGTGGAACAGTACTGTGTGGAGAGAGAGGGAGTGGAACAGGATTGTGTGGAGAGAGAGAGAGTGGAACAGGATTGTGTGGAGAGAGCGAGAGTGGAACAGGAATGAGTGGAGAGAGAGAGAGTGGAACAGGATTGTGTGGAGAGAGTGAATGTGGAACAGGAATGTGTGGAAGTAGAGTGTGTGGAACAGGATATGGTGGAGAGAGAGAGAGAGTGGAACAGGATTGTGTGGAGAGAGAGAGAGTGGAACAGGATTTTTTGGAGAGAGAGAGTGGAACAGGACTGAGTGAAGAGTGAGAGAGTGGAAGAGGATTGTGTGGAGAGAGAGAGAGTGGAACAGGATTGTGTGGAGAGAGAGAGAGTGGAACAGGACTGAGTGAAGAGAGAGAGAGTGGAACATGTTTGTGCGGAGAATGAGGGTGGAACAGGATTTTGTGGAGAGAGAGAGTCTGGAACAGGATTGTGTGGAGAGAGAGAGTGGAACAGGATTGTGTGGAGAGAGAGAATGTGGAACAGGAATGTGTGGAAGTAGAGAGAGTGGAACAGGATTGTGTGGACAGGGAGTGAGTGGAATAGGATTGTGTGGAGAGAGAGTGAGGAACAGGATTGTGTGGAGAGAGAGAGAGTGGAACAGGATGGTGTGGAGAGAGAGAGTGGAACAGGATTGTGTGGAGAGAGAGAGTGGAACAGGATTGTGTGGAGAGAGAGAGTGGAACAGCATTGTGTGGAGAGAGAGAGAGTGGAACAGGATTGTGTGGAGAGAGAGAGTGGAACAGGATTGTGTGGAGAGAGAGAGCGGAACAGGATTCTGTGGAGAGTGAGAGAGTGGAACAGGATTGTGTGGAGAGAGAGAGTGGAACAGGATTGTGTGGAGAGAGAGAGAGTGGAACAGGATTGTGTGGAGAGAGAGAGAGTGGAACAGGATTTTGTGGAGAGAGAGAGTGGAACAGGATTGTGTGTAGAGAGAGAATGTGGAACAGGATTATGTGGAGAGAGAGATAGTGGAACAGGATTGTGTGGAGAGAGAGAGAGTGGAAAAGGATTTTGTGGAGAGAGAGAGTGGAACAGGATTGTGTGGAGAGAGAGAGTCGAACAGGATTGTCTGTAGAGGGGGAGAGAGTGGAACAGGTTTGTGTGGAGAGAGAGAGTGGAACAGGATTGTGAGGAGTGAGAGAGAGTGGAACAGGATTGTGTGGAGAGTATGGAACAGGATTGTGTGGAGAGAGAGAGTGGAACAGGATTGTGTGGAGAGAGAGAGAGTGGAACAGGATTGTGTGGAAAGAGAGACTGTGGAACAGTACTTTGTGGAGAGAGAGGGAGTGGAACAGGATTGTGTGGAGAGAGAGAGAGTGGAACAGGATTGTGTGGAGAGAGAGAGAGTGGAACAGGAATGAGTGGAGAGAGAGAGAGTGGAACAGGATTGTGTGGAGAGAGTGAATGTGGAACAGGAATGTGTGGAAGTAGAGAGTGTGGAACAGGATATGGTGGAGAGAGAGAGAGAGTGGAACAGGATTGTGTGGAGAGAGAGAGAGTGGAACAGGTTTTTTTGGAGAGAGAGAGTGGAACAGGACTGAGTGAAGAGTGAGAGAGTGGAAGAGGATTGTGTGGAGAGAGAGAGAGTGGAAGAGGATTGTGTGGAGAGAGAGAGAGTGGAACAGGACTGAGTGAAGAGAGAGAGAGTGGAACATGTTTGTGCGGAGAATGAGGGTGGAACAGGATTTTGTGGAGAGAGAGAGTGTGGAACAGGATTGTCTGGAGAGAGAGAGTGGAACAGGATTGTGTGGAGAGAGAGAATGTGGAACAGGAATGTGTGGAAGTAGAGAGAGTGGAACAGGATTGTGTGGACAGGGAGTGAGTGGAATAGGATTGTGTGGATAGAGAGTGAGGAACAGGATTGTGTGGAGAGAGAGAGAGTGGAACAGGATTGTGTGGAGAGAGAGAGTGGAACAGGATTGTGTGGAGAGAGAGAGTGGAACAGGATTGTGTGGAGAGAGAGAGTGGAACAGCATTGTGTGGAGAGAGAGAGAGTGGAACAGGATTGTTTGGAGAGAGAGAGTGTGGAACAGGATTGTGTGGAGAGAGAGAGAGTGGAACAGGATTGTGTGGAGAGAGAGAGTGGAACACGATTGTGTGGAGATAGAGAGAGTGGAACGGGATTGTGTGGAGAGAGAGAGTGGAATAGGATTGTGTGGAGAGAGAGTGTGAATCAGGGTTTGATGGATAGAGAGAGAGTTGAACAGGATTGTGTGGAGAGAGAGAGTGGAACAGGATTGTGTGGAGAGAGAGAGAGAGTGGAACGGGATTGTGTGGAGAGAGAGAGTGTGGAACTGGATTGTGTGGAGAGAGAGTGTGAATCAGGGTTTTATGGATAGAGAGAGAGTGGAACAGGATTGTGTGGAGAGAGAGAGTGGAACAGGATTGTGTGGAGAGAGAGAGTGGAACAGGATTGTGTGGAGAGAGAGATAGTGGAACAGGATTGTGTGGAGAGAGATAGTGGAACAGGATTGTATGGAGAGAGAGAGAGTGGAACTGGATTGTGTGGTGAGAGAGAGTGGAACAGGATTGTGTGGAGAGAGAGAGAGTGGAACAGGATTTTGTGGAGAGAGAGAGAGTGGAATAGGATTGTGTGGAGAGAGAGAGTGTGTAACAGGATTGTGTGGACAGAGAGTGTGAATCAGTGTTTTATGGATAGAGAGAGAGTGGAACAGGATAGTGTGGAGAGAGAGAGTGGAACAGGATTTTGTGGAGAGAGAGAGTGGAACAGGATTGTGTGTAGAGAGAGAATGTGGAACAGGATTGAGTGGAGAGAGAGAGTGGAACACGATTGTGTGGAGAGAGAGAGTGGAACAGGATTGTGTGGAGAGAGAGAGAGTGGAACAGTATTGTGTGGAGAGAGACAGAGTGGAACAGGATTGTGTGGAGAGAGAGAGCGGAACAGGATTCTGTGGAGAGTGAGAGAGTGGAACAGGATTGTGTGGAGAGAGTGAGTGGAACAGGATTGTGTGGAGAGAGAGAGAGTGGAACAGGATTGTGTGGAGAGAGAGAGAGTGGAACAGGATTTTGTGGAGAGAGAGAGTGGAACAGGATTGTGTGTAGAGAGAAAATGTGGAACAGGATTATGTGGAGAGAGAGATAGTGGAACAGGATTGTGTGGAGAGAGAGAGAGTGGAACAGGATTTTGTGGAGAGAGAGAGTGGAACAGGATTGTGTGGAGAGAGAGAGTCGAACAGGATTGTGTGTAGAGGGGGAGAGAGTGGAACAGGTTTGTGTGGAGAGAGAGAGTGGAACAGGATTGTGAGGAGTGAGAGAGAGTGGAACAGGATTGTGTGGAGAGTGTGGAACAGGATTGTGTGGAGAGAGAGAGTGGAACAGGATTGTGTGGAGTGAGAGAGTGGAACAGGTTTGTATGGAGAGAGAGAGAGTGGAACAGGATTGTGTGGAGAGAGAGAGAGTGGAACAGGATTGTGTGGAAAGAGAGAGTGTGGAACAGTACTGTGTGGAGAGAGAGGGAGTGGAACAGGATTGTGTGGAGAGAGAGAGAGTGGAACAGGATTGTGTGGAGAGAGCGAGAGTGGAACAGGAATGAGTGGAGAGAGAGAGAGTGGAACAGGATTGTGTGGAGAGAGTGAATGTGGAACAGGAATGTGTGGAAGTAGAGTGTGTGGAACAGGATATGGTGCAGAGAGAGAGAGAGTGGAACAGGATTGTGTGGAGAGAGAGAGAGTGGAACAGGATTTTTTGGAGAGAGAGAGTGGAACAGGACTGAGTGAAGAGTGAGAGAGTGGAAGAGGATTGTGTGGAGAGAGAGAGAGTGGAACAGGATTGTGTGGAGAGAGAGAGAGTGGAACAGGACTGAGTGAAGAGAGAGAGAGTGGAACATGTTTGTGCGGAGAATGAGGGTGGAACAGGATTTTGTGGAGAGAGAGAGTGTGGAACAGGATTGTGTGGAGAGAGAGAGTGGAACAGGATTGTGTGGAGAGAGAGAATGTGGAACAGGAATGTGTGGAAGTAGAGAGAGTGGAACAGGATTGTGTGGACAGGGAGTGAGTGGAATAGGATTGTGTGGAGAGAGAGTGAGGAACAGGATTGTGTGGAGAGAGAGAGAGTGGAACAGGATGGTGTGGAGAGAGAGAGTGGAACAGGATTGTGTGGAGAGAGAGAGTGGAACAGGATTGTGTGGAGAGAGAGAGTGGAACAGCATTGTGTGGAGAGAGAGAGAGTGGAACAGGATTGTTTGGAGAGCGAGAGTGTGGAACAGGATTGTGTGGAGAGAGAGAGAGTGGAACAGGATTGTGTGGAGAGAGAGAGTGGAACACGATTGTGTGGAGATAGAGAGAGTGGAACGGGATTGTGTGGAGAGAGAGAGTGGAACAGGATTGTGTGGAGAGAGAGAGAGTGGAACAGGATTGTGTGGAGAGAGAGAGTGGAACAGGATTGTGTGGAGAGAGAGAGCGGAACAGGATTCTGTGGAGAGTGAGAGAGTGGAACAGGATTGTGTGGAGAGAGAGAGTGGAACAGGATTGTGTGGAGAGAGAGAGAGTGGAACAGGATTGTGTGGAGAGAGAGAGAGTGGAACAGGATTTTGTGGAGAGAGAGAGTGGAACAGGATTGTGTGTAGAGAGAGAATGTGGAACAGGATTATGTGGAGAGAGAGATAGTGGAACAGGATTGTGTGGAGAGAGAGAGAGTGGAAAAGGATTTTGTGGAGAGAGAGAGTGGAACAGGATTGTGTGGAGAGAGAGAGTCGAACAGGATTGTCTGTAGAGGGGGAGAGAGTGGAACAGGTTTGTGTGGAGAGAGAGAGTGGAACAGGATTGTGAGGAGTGAGAGAGAGTGGAACAGGATTGTGTGGAGAGTATGGAACAGGATTGTGTGGAGAGAGAGAGTGGAACAGGATTGTGTGGAGAGAGAGAGAGTGGAACAGGATTGTGTGGAAAGAGAGACTGTGGAACAGTACTTTGTGGAGAGAGAGGGAGTGGAACAGGATTGTGTGGAGAGAGAGAGAGTGGAACAGGATTGTGTGGAGAGAGAGAGAGTGGAACAGGAATGAGTGGAGAGAGAGAGAGTGGAACAGGATTGTGTGGAGAGAGTGAATGTGGAACAGGAATGTGTGGAAGTAGAGAGTGTGGAACAGGATATGGTGGAGAGAGAGAGAGAGTGGAACAGGATTGTGTGGAGAGAGAGAGAGTGGAACAGGTTTTTTTGGAGAGAGAGAGTGGAACAGGACTGAGTGAAGAGTGAGAGAGTGGAAGAGGATTGTGTGGAGAGAGAGAGAGTGGAAGAGGATTGTGTGGAGAGAGAGAGAGTGGAACAGGACTGAGTGAAGAGAGAGAGAGTGGAACATGTTTGTGCGGAGAATGAGGGTGGAACAGGATTTTGTGGAGAGAGAGAGTGTGGAACAGGATTGTCTGGAGAGAGAGAGTGGAACAGGATTGTGTGGAGAGAGAGAATGTGGAACAGGAATGTGTGGAAGTAGAGAGAGTGGAACAGGATTGTGTGGACAGGGAGTGAGTGGAATAGGATTGTGTGGATAGAGAGTGAGGAACAGGATTGTGTGGAGAGAGAGAGAGTGGAACAGGATTGTGTGGAGAGAGAGAGTGGAACAGGATTGTGTGGAGAGAGAGAGTGGAACAGGATTGTGTGGAGAGAGAGAGTGGAACAGCATTGTGTGGAGAGAGAGAGAGTGGAACAGGATTGTTTGGAGAGAGAGAGTGTGGAACAGGATTGTGTGGAGAGAGAGAGAGTGGAACAGGATTGTGTGGAGAGAGAGAGTGGAACACGATTGTGTGGAGATAGAGAGAGTGGAACGGGATTGTGTGGAGAGAGAGAGTGGAACAGGATTGTGTGGAGAGAGAGTGTGAATCAGGGTTTGATGGATAGAGAGAGAGTTGAACAGGATTGTGTGGAGAGAGAGAGTGGAACAGGATTGTGTGGAGAGAGAGAGAGAGTGGAACGGGATTGTGTGGAGAGAGAGAGTGTGGAACTGGATTGTGTGGAGAGAGAGTGTGAATCAGGGTTTTATGGATAGAGAGAGAGTGGAACAGGATTGTGTGGAGAGACAGAGTGGAACAGGATTGTGTGTAGAGAGAGAATGTGGAACAGGATTGTGTGGAGAGAGAGAGTGGAACAGGATTGTGTGGAGAGAGAGAGAGAGTGGAACAGGATTGTGTGGAAATAGAGGGAGTGGAACAGGATTGTGTGGAGAGAGAGAGTGGAACAGGATTGTGTGGAGAGACAGAGAGTGGAACAGGATTGTGTGGAGAGAGAGAGAGAGTGGAACAGGATTGTGTGGAAATAGAGAGAGTGGAACAGGATTGTGTGGAGAGAGAGAGTGGAACAGGATTCTGTAGAGAGAGAGAGAGTGGAACAGGATTGTGTGGAGAGAGTGGAACAGGATTGTGTGGAGAGAGAGAGTGGAACAGGATTGTGTGGAGAGAGAGAGATTGGGACAGTTTTGTGTTGTGAGAGAGAGTGGAACAGGATTGTGTGCAGAGATAGAGAATGGAACAGGATTGTGTGGAGAGAGAGAGAGTGGAACAGGATTGTGTGGAGAGAGAGAGTGCAACAGGATTGTGTGGAGAGAGAGAATGGAACAGGATTGTGTGAAGAGAGAGAGAGTGGAACATGTTTGTGCGGAGAATGAGAGTGGAACAGGATTGTGTGGAGACAGAGAGTGAGGAACAGGATTGTGTGGAGAGAGAGAGAGTGGATCAGGATTGTGTGGAGAGATAGAGTGGAACAGGATTATGTGGAGAGAGAGAATGTGGAACAGGAATGTGTGGAAGTAGAGAGAGTGGAACAGGATTTGGTGGAGAGAGAGAGAGAGAGAGTGGAACAGGATTGTGTGGAGAGAGACAGTGGAACAGGATTGTGTGGAGAGAGAGAGAGTGGAACAGGATTGTGTGGAGAGAGAGAGAGTGGAACAGGATTGTGTGGAGAGAGAGAGTGGAACAGGATTGTGTGGAGAGAGAGAGAGAGTGGAACAGGATTGTGTGGAGAGAGAGAGAGTGGATCAGGATTGTGTGGAGAGAGAGAGAGTGGAACAGGATTGTTTGGAGAGAGAGAGAGTGGAACAGGATTGTGTGGAGAGAGAGATTGGAACAGGATTGTGTGGAGAGAGAGAGTGGAACAGGATTGTGTGGAGAGAGAGAGTGTGGAACAGGATTGTGTGGAGAGAGTGCGAGTGGAACAGGATTGTGTGGAGAGAGAGAGTGGTACAGGATTGTGTGGAGAGAGAGAGAGTGTGGAACAGGATTGTGTGGAGAGAGAGAGGGAGAGTTAATCAGGATTGTGTGGAGAGAGAGAGAGAGTGGAACAGGATTGTGTGGAGAGAGAGAGAGTGGAACAGGATTGTGTGGAGAGGGAGAGAGAGTGGAACAGGATTGTGTGGAGAGAGAGAGAGTGGAACATGATTGTGTTGGGAGAGAGAATGTGGAAGAGGATTGTGTGGAGAGAGCGAGTGGAACAGGATTGTGTGGAGAGAGAGAATGTGGAACAGGAATGTGTGGAAGTAGAGAGAGTGGAACAGTATTTGGTGGAGAGAGAGAGAGAGAGTGGAACAGGATTGTGTGGAGAGAGAGAGTGGAACAGGATTGTGTGGAGAGAGAGAGAGTGGAACAGGATTTTGTGGAGAGAGAGAGAGTGGAATAGGATTGTGTGGAGAGAGAGAGTGTGTAACAGGATCGTGTGGACAGAGAGTGTGAATCACTGTTTTATGGATAGAGAGAGAGTGGAACAGGTTTGTGTGGAGAGAGAGAGTGGAACAGGAGTGCGTGGAGAGAGAGAGAGTGGAACAGGATTGTGTGGAGAGTGTGGAACAGGATTGTGTGGAGAGAGAGAGTGGAACAGGATTGTGTGGAGTGAGAGAGTGGAACAGGTCTGTGTGGAGAGAGAGAGAGTGGAACAGGATTGTGTGGAGAGAGAGAGAGTGGAACAGGATTGTGTGGAAAGAGAGAGTGTGGAACAGTACTGTGTGGAGAGAGAGGGAGTGGAACAGGATTGTGTGCAGAGAGAGAGAGTGGAACAGGATTGTGTGGAGAGAGAGAGAGTGGAACAGGAATGTGTGGAGAGAGAGAGAGTGGAACTGGATTTTGTGGAGAGAGTGAATGTGGAACAGGAATGTGTGGAAGTAGAGAGTGTGGAACAGGATATGGTGGAGAGAGAGAGAGAGTAGAACAGGATTGTGTGGAGAGAGAGAGTGGAACAGGATTGTGTGGAGAGAGAGAGAGTGGAACAGGATTGTGTGGAGAGAGAGAGAGTGGATCAGGATTGTGTGGAGAGAGAGAGAGTGGAACAGGATTGTGTGGAGAGAGAGAGAGTGGATCAGGATTGTGTGGAGAGAGAGATTGGAACAGGATTGTGTGGAGAGAGAGAGTGGAACAGGATTGTGTGGAGAGAGAGAGTGTGGAACAGGATTGTGTGGAGAGAGTGCGAGTGGAACAGGATTGTGTGGAGAGAGAGAGTGGTACAGGATTGTGTGGAGAGAGAGAGAGTGTGGAACAGGATTGTGTGGAGAGAGAGAGGGAGAGTTAATAAGGATTGTGTGGAGAGAGAGAGAGAGTGGAACAGGATTGTGTGGAGAGAGAGAGATTGGAACAGGATTGTGTGGAGAGGGAGAGAGAGTGGAACAGGATTGTGTGGAGAGAGAGAGAGTGGAACATGATTGTGTGGAGAGAGAGAATGTGGAACAGGATTGTGTGGAGAGAGCGAGTGGAACAGGATTGTGTGGAGAGAGAGAATGTGGAACAGGAATGTGTGGAAGTAGAGAGAGTGGAACAGTATTTGGTGGAGAGAGAGAGAGAGTGGAACAGGATTGTGTGGAGAGAGAGAGAGTGGAACAGGATTGTGTGGAGAGAGAGATAGTGGAACAGGATTGTGTGGAGAGAGAGAGTGGAACAGGATTGTATGGAAAGAGAGAGAGTGGAACTGGATTGTGTGGTGAGAGAGAGTGGAACAGGATTGTGTGGAGAGAGAGAGAGTGGAACTGGATTTTGTGGAGAGAGCGAGAGTGGAATAGGATTGTGTGGAGAGAGAGAGTGTGGAACAGGATTGTGTGGACAGAGAGTGTGAATCAGTGTTTTATGGATAGAGAGAGAGTGGAACAGGATAGTGTGGAGAGAGAGAGTGGAACAGGAGTGTGTGGAGAGAGAGAGAGTGGAACAGGATTGTGTGGAGAGAGAGAGTGGAACAGGATTTGGTGGAGAATGAGAGTGGACGGACTGTGTGGAGTTGGAGAGTGGAACAGGATTTTGTGTAGAGAGAGAATGTGGAACAGGATTGAGTGGAGAGAGAGAGTGGAACACGATTGTGTGGAGAGAGAGAGTGGAACAGGATTGTGTGGAGAGAGAGAGAGTGGAACAGGATTGTGTGGAGAGAGAGAGAGTGGAACAGGATTGTGTGGAGAGAGAGAGCGGAACAGGATTCTGTGGAGAGTGAGAGAGTGGAACAGGATTGTGTGGAGAGAGAGAGTTGAACAGGATTGTGTGGAGAGAGAGAGAGTGGAACAGGATTGTGTGGAGAGAGAGAGAGTGGAACAGGATTTTGTGGAGAGAGAGAGTGGAACAGGATTGTGTGTAGAGAGAGAATGTGGAACAGGATTGTGTGGAGAGAGAGAATGTGGAACAGGATTGTGTGGAGAGAGAGAGAGTGGAACAGGATTTTGAGGAGAGAGAGAGTGGAACAGGATTGTGTGGAGAGAGAGAGTCGAACAGGATTGTGTGTAGAGGGGGAGAGAGTTGAACAGGTTTGTGTGGAGAGAGAGAGTGGAACAGGATTGTGAGGAGTGAGAGAGAGTGGAACAGGATTGTGTGGAGAGTGTGGAACAGGATTGTGTGGAGAGAGAGAGTGGAACAGGATTGTGTGGAGTGAGAGAGTGGAACAGGTTTGTGTGGAGAGAGAGAGAGTGGAACAGGATTGTGTGGAGAGAGAGAGAGTGGAACAGGATTGTGTGGATAGAGAGAGTGTGGGACAGTACTGTGTGGAGAGAGAGGGAGTGGAACAGGATTGTGTGGAGAGAGAGAGAGTGGAACAGGATTGTGTGGAGAGAGAGAGAGTGGATCAGGAATGTGTGGAGAGAGAGAGAGTGGAACAGGATTGTGTGGAGAGAGTGAATGTGGAACAGGAATGTGTGGAAGTAGAGAGTGTGGAACAGGATATGGTGGAGAGAGAGAGAGAGTGGAACAGGATTGTGTGGAGAGAGAGCGAGTGGAACAGGATTTTTTGGAGAGAGAGAGTGGAACAGGACTGAGTGAAGAGTGAGAGAGTGGAAGAGGATTGTATGGAGAGAGAGAGAGTGGAACAGGATTGTGTGGAGAGAGAGAGAGTGGAACAGGACTGAGTGAAGAGAGAGAGAGTGGAACATGTTTGTGCGGAGAATGAGGGTGGAACAGGATTTTGTGGAGAGAGAGAGTGTGGAACAGGATTGTGTGGAGAGAGAGAGTGGAACAGGATTGTGTGGAGAGAGAGTGTGGAACAGGAATGTGTGGAGAGAGAGAGTGGAACAGGATTGTGTGGAGAGAGAGAGTGTAGAACAGGATTGTGTGGAGAGAGTGTGTGAATCAGGGTTTTATGGATAGAGAGAGAGTGGAACAGGATTGTGTGGAGAGAGAGAGTGGAACAGCATTGTGTGGAGAGAGAGAGAGTGGAACGGGATTGTGTGCAGAGAGAGAGTGTGGAACAGGATTGTGTGGAGAGAGAGTGTGAATCAGGGTTTTATGGATAGAGAGAGAGTGGAACAGGATTGTGTGGAGAGAGAGAGTTGAACAGGATTGTGTGGAGAGAGAGAGTTTTGAACAGGATTGTGTGGAGAGAGAGTGTGAATCAGGGTTTTATGGATAGAGAGAGAGTGGAACAGGATTGTGTGGAGAGAGAGTGTGGAACAGGATTGTGTGAATAGAGAGAGTGGAACAGGATTTTGTGGAGAGAGAGAGAGGAACAGGATTGTGTGGAGAGAGAGAGAGAGTGGAACAGGATTGTGTAGAGAGAGAGAGAGTGGAACTGGATTGTGTGGAGAGCGAGAGAGTGGAACAGGATTGTGTGGAGAGAGAGAATGTGGAACAGGATTGTGTGAAGAGAGAGAGTGGAACAGGATTGTGTGGAGAGAGAGAATGTGGAACAGGAATGTGTGCAAGTGGAGAAGTGGAACTGGATTGTGTGGAGAGCGAGAGAGTGGAACAGGATTGTGTGGAGAGAGAGAATGTGGAACAGTTTTGTGTGGAGAGAGAGAGTGGAACAGGATTGTGTGGAGAGAGAGAGTGGATCAGGATTGTGTGGAGAGAGAGAGAGTGGAACAGGATTGTGTGGAGAGAGAGAGTGGATCTGGATTGTGTGGGGAGAGAGAGAGTCGAACACGATTGTGCGGAGAGAGGAAGTGGAAAAGGATTGTGTGGAGAGAGATAGTGGAACAGGATTGTGTGGAGAGAGAGAGAGTGGAACAGGATTGTGTGGAGAGAGTGAGTGTGGAACAGCATTGTGTGGAGAGAGTGTGAATCAGGGTTTTATGGATAGAGAGAGAGTGGAACAGGATTGCTTGGAGAGAGAGAGCGTGGAACAGGATTGTGTGGAGAGAGAGAGAGTGGAACGGGATTGTGTGGAGAGAGAGAGTGTGGAACAGGATTGTCTGGAGAGAGAGTGTGAAACAGGGTTTTATGGATAGAGAGAGATTGGAACAGGATTGTGTGGAGAGAGAGAGTGCAACAGGATTGTGTGGACAGAGAGAGTGGAACAGGATTTTGTGGAGAGAGAGAGTGGAACAGGATTGTGTGTAGAGAGAGAATGTGGAACAGGATTGTGTGGGGAGTTAGAGGGGAACAGGATTGTGTGGAGAGGGAGAGAGAGTGGAACAGGATTGTGTGTAGACAGAGAATGTGGAACAGGATTGTGTGGAGAGAGAGTGTGGAACAGGATTGTGTGGAGAGAGAGAGAGAGTGGAACAGGATTGTGTGGAAATAGAGCGAGTGGAACAGGATTGTGTGGAGACAGAGAGTGGAACAGGATTGTGTGGAGATAGAGAGAGTGGAACAGGATTGTGTGGAGAGAGATAGAGTGGAACAGGATTGTGTGGAGAGAGAGAATGTGGAACAAGATTGTGTGGAGAGAGAGAGTGGAACAGGAATGTCTGGAGAGAGAGAATGTGGAACAGGAATGTGTGGAAGTAGAGAGAGTGGA
Source organism: Cetorhinus maximus (assembly GCF_964194155.1). Classification (NCBI taxonomy): domain Eukaryota; kingdom Metazoa; phylum Chordata; class Chondrichthyes; order Lamniformes; family Cetorhinidae; genus Cetorhinus; species Cetorhinus maximus. The sequence goes on from NW_027597982.1 coordinate 42,144, forward strand.
ACAGGATTTGGTGGAGAGAGAGAGAGTGGAACAGGATTGTGTGGAGAGAGAGAGAGTGGAACACGATTCTGTGGAGAGAGAGACAGTGGAACAGGATTGTGTGGAGAGAGTGGAACAGGATTGTGTGGAGAGAGAGAGAGTGGAACAGGATTGTGTGGAGAGAGAGAGAGTGGAACAGTATTTTGTGGAGAGAGAGAGTGGGACAGGATTGTGTGTAGAGAGAGAATGTGGAACAGGATTGTGTGGAGAGAGAGAGTGGAACAGGATTGTGTGGAGAGAGAGAGTGGAACAGGATTGTGTGGAGAGAGAGAGAGTGGACCAGGATTGTGTGGAGAGAGAGAATGTGGAACATGATTGTGTGGAGAGAGAGAGTGGAAAATGATTGTGTGGAGAGAGAGAATGTGGAACAGGAATGTGTGGAAGTAGAGAGAGTGGAACAGGATTGTGTGGAGAAAGAGAGAGTGGAACAGGATTGTGTGGAGAGAGAGAGAGTGGAACAGGATTGTGTGGAGAGAGATAGAGTGGAACAGGTTTGTGTGGAGAGATAGAATGGAACAGGATTGTGTGGAGAGAGAGAGAGTGGAACAGGATAGTGTGGAGTGAGACAGTGCAACAGGATTGTGTGGAGAGAGAGAGAGTGGAACAGGATTGTGTGGAGAGAGAGAGTGGAACAGGATTGTGTGGAGAGAGAGAGTGGGACAGGAATGTGTGGAGAGAAAGAGAGTGGAACAGGAGTATGTGGAGAGAGAGAGAGAGAGTGGAACAGGATTGTGTGGAGAGATAGAGTGGAACAGGATTGTGTGGAGAGAGAGAGTAGAACAGGATTGTGTGGAGAGAGAGAGAGTGGAACAGGATTGTGTGGAGAGAGAGAGTGGAACAGGATTGTGTGGAGAGAGAGAGTGGGACAGGAATGTGTGGAGAGAAAGAGAGTGGAACAGGAGTATGTGGAGAGAGAGAGAGAGTGGAACAGGATTGTGTGGAGAGATAGAGTGGAACAGAATTGTGTGGAGAGAGAGAGAGTGGAACAGGATTTTGTGGAGAGAGAGAGAGTGGAATAGGATTGTGTGGAGAGAGAGAGTGTGGAACAGGATTGTGTGGACAAAGAGTGTGAATCAGGGATTTATGGATAGAGAGAGAGTGGAACAGGATTGCGTGGAGAGAGAGAGTGGAACAGGAGTGTGTGGGGCGAGAGAGAGTGGAACAGGATTGTGTGGAGAGAGAGAGTGGAACAGGATTTTGTGGAGAATGAGAGTGGACGGACTGTGTGGAGTGAGAGAGAGGAAGAGGTTTTTGTGGAGAGAGAGAGTGGAACAGGGTTGTGTGTAGAGAGAGAATGTGGAACAGGATTGAGTGGAGAGAGAGAGTGGAACACGATTGTGTGGAGAGAGAGAGTGCAACAGGATTGTGTGGAGAGAGAGAGATTGGAACAGGATTGTGTGGAGAGAGAGAGAGTGGAACAGGATTGTGTGGAGAGAGAGAGCGGAACAGGATTCTGTGGAGAGTGAGAGAGTGGAACAGGATTGTGTGGAGAGAGAGAGTGGAACAGGATTGTGTGGAGAGAGAGAGAGTGGAACAGGATTGTGTGGAGAGAGAGAGAGTGGAACAGGATTTTGTGGAGAGAGAGAGACTGGAACAGGATTGTGTGTGTAGAGAGAATGTGGAACACGATTGTGTGGAGAGAGAGATAGTGGAACAGGATTGTGTGGAGAAAGAGAGAGTGGAACAATATTTTGTGGAGAGAGAGAGTGGAACAGGATTGTGTGGAGAGAGAGAGAGTGGACCAGGATTGTGTGGAGAGAGAGAGAGTGGAACAGGATTGTGTGGAGAGAGAGAGTGTGGAACAGTACTGTGTGGAGAGAGAGAGAGTGGAACAGGATTGTGTGGAGAGAGAGAGAGTGGAACAGGATTGTGTGGAGAGAGAGAGAGTGGAACAGGATTGTGTGGAGAGAGAGAGAGTGGAACAGGATTGTGTGGAGAGAGTGAATGTGGAACAGGAATGTGTGGAAGTTGAGAAGTGAACAGGATTTGGTGGAGAGAGAGAGAGAGTGGAACAGGATTGTGTTTAGAGAGAGAGAGTGGAACAGGATTTTGTGGAGAGAGAGAGTGGAACAGGACTGAGTGAAGAGAGAGAGAGTGTGGAAGAGGATTGTGTGGAGAGAGAGAGAGTGGAACAGGATTGTGTGGAGAGAGAGAGAGTGGAACAGGACTGAGTGAAGAGAGAGAGAGTGGAACATGTTTCTGCGGAGATGAGGGTGGAACAGGATTTTGTGGAGAGAGAGAGTGTGGAACAGGATTGTGTGGAGAGAGAGAGTGGAACAGGATTGTGTGGAGAGAGAGAATGTGGAACAGGAATGTGTGGAAGTAGAGGGAGTGGAACAGGATTGTGTGGAGAGGGAGTGAGTGGAATAGGATTGTGTGGAGAGAGAGAGTGGAACAGGATTGTGTGGAGAGAGAGAGAGTGGAACAGGATTGTGTGGAGAGAGAGAGTGGAACAGGATTGTGTGGAGAGAGAGAGTGGAACAGGATTCTGTGGAGAAAGAAAGTGGAACAGGATTGTGTGGAGAGAGAGAGAGTGGAACAGGATTGTTTGGAGAGAGAGAGTGTGGAACCAGATTGTGTGGAGAGAGAGCGAGTGGAACAGTATTGTGTGGAGAGAGAGAGTGGAACAGGATTGTGTGGAGATAGAGAGAGTGGAACATGATTGTGTGGAGAGAGAGAGAGTGGAACAGGATTGTGTGGAGAGAGAGTGTGGAACAGGATTTTGTGGACAATGAGAGTGGACGGACTGTGTGGAGAGAGAGAGTGGAACAGGATTGTGTGGAGAGAGAGAGAGTGGAACAGGATTGTGTGGAGACAGAGAGTGTGGAACAGGATTGTGTGGAGAGAGAGTGTGAATCAGGGTTTTATGGATAGAGAGAGAGTGGAATAGGATTGTGTGGAGAGAGAGAGTGGAACAGGATTGTGTGGAGAGAGAGAGAGTGGAACAGGATTGTGTGGAGAGAGAGAGAGTGGAACTGGATTGTGTGGAGAGCGAGAGAGTGGAACAGGATTGTGTGGAGAGTGAGAATGTGGAACAGGATTGTGTGGAGAGAGAGAGTGGAACAGGATTGTGTGGAGAGAGAGAATGTGGAACAGGAATGTGTGGAACTGGAGAGAGTGGAACTGGATTGTGTGGAGAGCGAGAGAGTGGAACAGGATTGTGTGGAGAGAGAGAATGTGGAACAGTTTTGTGTGGATAGAGAGAGTGGAACAGGATTGTGTGGAGAGAGAGAGTGGATCAGGATTGTGTGGAGAGAGAGAGAGTGGAACAGGATTGTGTGGAGAGAGAGAGTGGATCAGGATTGTGTGGAGAGAGAGAGAGTCGAACAGGATTGTGCGGAGAGAGGAAGTGGAAAAGGATTGTGTGGAGAGAGAGAGTTGAACAGGATTGTGTGGAGAGAGATGAGTGGAACAGGATTGTGTGGAGAGAGAGAGTGTGGAACAGCATTGTGTGGAGAGAGTGTGAATCAGGGTTTTATGGATAGAGAGAGAGTGGAACAGGATTGTTTGGAGAGAGAGAGTGGAACAGGATTGTGTGGAGAGAGAGTGAGTGGAACGGGATTGTGTGGAGAGAGAGAGTGTGGAACAGGATTGTCTGGAAAGAGAGTGTGAAACAGGCTTTTATGAATAGAGAGAGAGTGGAACAGGATTGTGTGGAGAGAGAGAGTGGAACAGGATTGTGTGGAGAGAGAGAGTGGAACAGGATTGTGTGGAGAGAGAGAGAGAGTGGAACAGGATTGTGTGGAAATAGTGTGAGTGGAACAGGATTGTGTGGAGAGAGAGAGTGGAACAGGATTGTGTGGAGAGAGAGAGTGGAACAGGATTGTGTGGAGAGAGAGAGAGTGGAACAGGATTGTGTGGAGAGAGAGAACGTGGAACAGGATTGTGTGGAGAGAGAGATTTGATAAGGAATGTCTGGAGAGAGAGAATGTGGATCAGGAATGTGTGGAAGTAAAGAGAGTGGAACATTATTTGGTGGAGAGAGAGAGAGTGGAACAGGATTGTGTGGAGAGAGAGAGAGTGGAGCACGATTCTGTGGAGAGAGAGACAGTGGAACAGGATTGTGTGGAGAGAGTGGAACAGGATTGTGTGGAGAGAGAGAGAGTGGAACAGGATTGTGTGGAGAGAGAGAGAGTGGAACAGTATTTTGTGGAGAGAGAGAGTGGAACAGGATTGTGTGTGGAGAGAGAATGTGGAACAGGATTGTGTGGAGAGAGAGAGTGGAACAGGATTGTGTGGAGAGAGAGAGTGGAACAGGATTGTGTGGAGAGAGAGAGAGTGAACCAGGATTGTGTGGAGAGAGAGAATGTGGAACATGATTGTGTGGAGAGAGAGATTGGAAAAGGATTGTGTGGAGAGAGAGAATGTGGAACAGGAATTTGTGGAAGTAGAGAGAGTGGAACAGGATTGTGTGGAGAAAGAGAGAGCGGAACAGGATTGTGTGGAGAGAGAGAGTGGAACAGGATTGTGTGGAGAGAGATAGAGTGGAACAGGATTGTGTGGAGAGAGAGAGTGGAACAGGATTGTGTGGAGAGAGAGAGAGTGGAACAGGATAGTGTGGAGTGAGACAGTGCAACAGGATTGTGTGGAGAGAGAGAGAGTGGAACAGGATTGTGTGGAGAGAGAGAGTGGAACAGGATTGTGTGGAGAGAGCGAGTGGAACAGGATTGTGTGGAGAGAGAGAGTGGGACAGGATTGTGTGGATAGAAAGAGATTGGAACAGGAGTGTGTGGAGAGAGAGAGAGAGAGTGGAACAGGATTGTGTGGAGAGATAGAGTAGAACAGGATTGTGTGGAGAGAGAGAGTAGAACAGGATTGTGTGGAGAGAGAGAGAGTGGAACAGGATTGTTTGGAGAGATTGGGTGTGAAACAGGATTGTGTGCAGAGAGAGAGGGAGAGTGGATCAGGATTGTGTGGAGAGAGAGAGTGGAACAGGATTGTATGGAGAGAGAGAGAGTGGAACAGGATTGTGTGGAGAGAGAGAGTGGAACAGGATTGTGTGGAGAGAGAGAGTGGACAGGATTCTGTGGAGAGAGAGAGAGAAAGGAACAGGATTGTGTTGGAGAGAGAGAGAGAGTGGAACAGGATAGTGTGGAGAGGGAGAGAGTGGAACAGGATTGTGTGGAGAGAGAGAGTGGAACAGGATTGTGTGGAGAGAGAGAGTGGAACAGGATTGTGTGGAGAGAGAGAGTTGAGCAGGATTGTGTGGAGAGAGAGAGAGAGAGTGGAGCAGGATTGTGTGGAGAGAGAGAGAGAGTGGAACAGGATTGTGTGGAGAGAGAGAGAGTGGAACAGGATTGTGTGGAGAGAGAGAGAGTGGAACAGGATTGTGTGGAGAGAGAGAGTGGAACAGGATTGTTTGGATAGAGAGAGTGCAACAGGATTGTGTGGAGAGAGAGAGAGTGGAACTGGATTGTGTGGAGAGAGAGAGAGTGGATCAGGATTGTATGGAGAGAGAGAGAGTGGAAAAGGGTTGTGTGGAGAGAGAGAGTGGAACAGGATTGTGTGGAGAGAGAGAGAGTGGAACAGGATTGTGTGGAGAGAGAGAGTGGAACAGGATTGTGTGGAGAGAGAGAGAGTGGAACTGGATTGTGTGGAGAGAGAAAGTGGAAAAGGATTATGTGGAGAGAGAGAGTGTGGAACAGGATTGTGGGGAGACAGAGAGTTCAACAGGATTGTGTGGAGAGAGAGAGTGGAACAGGATTGTGTGAAGAGAGAGTGGAACATGTTTGTGCGGAGAATGAGAGTGGAACATGATTGTGTGGAGAGAGAGAGAGAGTGGAACAGGATTGTGTGGAGAGAGAGAGAGTGGACCAGGATTGTGTGGAGTTAGAGAGTGGAACAGGATTGTGTGGAGATAGAGAGAGTGGAACAGGATTGTGTGGAGAGAGAGAGTGGAACAGGATTGTGTGGAGAGAGAGAGAGTGGAACAGGATTGTGTGGAGAGAGAGAGTGGAACAGGATTGTGTGGAAGTAGAGAGAGTGGAACAGGATTTGGTGGAGAGAGAGAGAGAGAGAGTGGAACAGGATTGTGTGGAGAGAGACAGTGGAACAGGATTGTGTGGAGAGAGAGAGAGTGGAACAGGATTGTGTGGAGAGAGAGAGAGTGGAACAGGATTGTGTGGAGAGAGAGAGTGGAACAGGATTGTGTGGAGAGAGAGAGAGAGTGGAACAGGATTGTGTGGAGAGAGAGAGAGTGGATCAGGATTGTGTGGAGAGAGAGAGAGTGGAACAGGATTGTTTGGAGAGAGAGAGAGTGGAACAGGATTGTGTGGAGAGAGAGATTGGAACAGGATTGTGTGGAGAGAGAGAGTGGAACAGGATTGTGTGGAGAGAGAGAGTGTGGAACAGGATTGTGTGGAGAGAGTGCGAGTGGAACAGGATTGTGTGGAGAGAGAGAGTGGTACAGGATTGTGTGGAGAGAGAGAGAGTGTGGAACAGGATTGTGTGGAGAGAGAGAGGGAGAGTTAATCAGGATTGTGTGGAGAGAGAGAGAGAGTGGAACAGGATTGTGTGGAGAGAGAGAGAGTGGAACAGGATTGTGTGGAGAGGGAGAGAGAGTGGAACAGGATTGTGTGGAGAGAGAGAGAGTGGAACATGATTGTGTTGGGAGAGAGAATGTGGAAGAGGATTGTGTGGAGAGAGCGAGTGGAACAGGATTGTGTGGAGAGAGAGAATGTGGAACAGGAATGTGTGGAAGTAGAGAGAGTGGAACAGTATTTGGTGGAGAGAGAGAGAGAGAGTGGAACAGGATTGTGTGGAGAGAGAGAGTGGAACAGGATTGTGTGGAGAGAGAGAGAGTGGAACAGGATTTTGTGGAGAGAGAGAGAGTGGAATAGGATTGTGTGGAGAGAGAGAGTGTGTAACAGGATCGTGTGGACAGAGAGTGTGAATCACTGTTTTATGGATAGAGAGAGAGTGGAACAGGTTTGTGTGGAGAGAGAGAGTGGAACAGGAGTGCGTGGAGAGAGAGAGAGTGGAACAGGATTGTGTGGAGAGTGTGGAACAGGATTGTGTGGAGAGAGAGAGTGGAACAGGATTGTGTGGAGTGAGAGAGTGGAACAGGTCTGTGTGGAGAGAGAGAGAGTGGAACAGGATTGTGTGGAGAGAGAGAGAGTGGAACAGGATTGTGTGGAAAGAGAGAGTGTGGAACAGTACTGTGTGGAGAGAGAGGGAGTGGAACAGGATTGTGTGCAGAGAGAGAGAGTGGAACAGGATTGTGTGGAGAGAGAGAGAGTGGAACAGGAATGTGTGGAGAGAGAGAGAGTGGAACTGGATTTTGTGGAGAGAGTGAATGTGGAACAGGAATGTGTGGAAGTAGAGAGTGTGGAACAGGATATGGTGGAGAGAGAGAGAGAGTAGAACAGGATTGTGTGGAGAGAGAGAGTGGAACAGGATTGTGTGGAGAGAGAGAGAGTGGAACAGGATTGTGTGGAGAGAGAGAGAGTGGATCAGGATTGTGTGGAGAGAGAGAGAGTGGAACAGGATTGTGTGGAGAGAGAGAGAGTGGATCAGGATTGTGTGGAGAGAGAGATTGGAACAGGATTGTGTGGAGAGAGAGAGTGGAACAGGATTGTGTGGAGAGAGAGAGTGTGGAACAGGATTGTGTGGAGAGAGTGCGAGTGGAACAGGATTGTGTGGAGAGAGAGAGTGGTACAGGATTGTGTGGAGAGAGAGAGAGTGTGGAACAGGATTGTGTGGAGAGAGAGAGGGAGAGTTAATAAGGATTGTGTGGAGAGAGAGAGAGAGTGGAACAGGATTGTGTGGAGAGAGAGAGATTGGAACAGGATTGTGTGGAGAGGGAGAGAGAGTGGAACAGGATTGTGTGGAGAGAGAGAGAGTGGAACATGATTGTGTGGAGAGAGAGAATGTGGAACAGGATTGTGTGGAGAGAGCGAGTGGAACAGGATTGTGTGGAGAGAGAGAATGTGGAACAGGAATGTGTGGAAGTAGAGAGAGTGGAACAGTATTTGGTGGAGAGAGAGAGAGAGTGGAACAGGATTGTGTGGAGAGAGAGAGAGTGGAACAGGATTGTGTGGAGAGAGAGATAGTGGAACAGGATTGTGTGGAGAGAGAGAGTGGAACAGGATTGTATGGAAAGAGAGAGAGTGGAACTGGATTGTGTGGTGAGAGAGAGTGGAACAGGATTGTGTGGAGAGAGAGAGAGTGGAACTGGATTTTGTGGAGAGAGCGAGAGTGGAATAGGATTGTGTGGAGAGAGAGAGTGTGGAACAGGATTGTGTGGACAGAGAGTGTGAATCAGTGTTTTATGGATAGAGAGAGAGTGGAACAGGATAGTGTGGAGAGAGAGAGTGGAACAGGAGTGTGTGGAGAGAGAGAGAGTGGAACAGGATTGTGTGGAGAGAGAGAGTGGAACAGGATTTGGTGGAGAATGAGAGTGGACGGACTGTGTGGAGTTAGAGAGTGGAACAGGATTTTGTGTAGAGAGAGAATGTGGAACAGGATTGAGTGGAGAGAGAGAGTGGAACACGATTGTGTGGAGAGAGAGAGTGGAACAGGATTGTGTGGAGAGAGAGAGAGTGGAACAGGATTGTGTGGAGAGAGAGAGAGTGGAACAGGATTGTGTGGAGAGGGAGAGCGGAACAGGATTCTGTGGAGAGTGAGAGAGTGGAACAGGATTGTGTGGAGAGAGAGAGTTGAACAGGATTGTGTGGAGAGAGAGAGAGTGGAACAGGATTGTGTGGAGAGAGAGAGAGTGGAACAGGATTTTGTGGAGAGAGAGAGTGGAACAGGATTGTGTGTAGAGAGAGAATGTGGAACAGGATTGTGTGGAGAGAGAGAATGTGGAACAGGATTGTGTGGAGAGAGAGAGAGTGGAACAGGATTTTGAGGAGAGAGAGAGTGGAACAGGATTGTGTGGAGAGAGAGAGTCGAACAGGATTGTGTGTAGAGGGGGAGAGAGTTGAACAGGTTTGTGTGGAGAGAGAGAGTGGAACAGGATTGTGAGGAGTGAGAGAGAGTGGAACAGGATTGTGTGGAGAGTGTGGAACAGGATTGTGTGGAGAGAGAGAGTGGAACAGGATTGTGTGGAGTGAGAGAGTGGAACAGGTTTGTGTGGAGAGAGAGAGAGTGGAACAGGATTGTGTGGAGAGAGAGAGAGTGGAACAGGATTGTGTGGATAGAGAGAGTGTGGGACAGTACTGTGTGGAGAGAGAGGGAGTGGAACAGGATTGTGTGGAGAGAGAGAGAGTGGAACAGGATTGTGTGGAGAGAGAGAGAGTGGATCAGGAATGTGTGGAGAGAGAGAGAGTGGAACAGGATTGTGTGGAGAGAGTGAATGTGGAACAGGAATGTGTGGAAGTAGAGAGTGTGGAACAGGATATGGTGGAGAGAGAGAGAGAGTGGAACAGGATTGTGTGGAGAGAGAGAGAGTGGAACAGGATTTTTTGGAGAGAGAGAGTGGAACAGGACTGAGTGAAGAGTGAGAGAGTGGAAGAGGATTGTATGGAGAGAGAGAGAGTGGAACAGGATTGTGTGGAGAGAGAGAGAGTGGAACAGGACTGAGTGAAGAGAGAGAGAGTGGATCATGTTTGTGCGGAGAATGAGGGTGGAACAGGAATTTGTGGAGAGAGAGAGTGTGGAACAGGATTGTGTGGAGAGAGAGAGTGGAACAGGATTGTGTGGAGAGAGAGTGTGGAACAGGAATGTGTGGAGAGAGAGAGTGGAACAGGATTGTGTGGAGAGAGAGAGTGTAGAACAGGATTGTGTGGAGAGAGTGTGTGAATCAGGGTTTTATGGATAGAGAGAGAGTGGAACAGGATTGTGTGGAGAGAGAGAGTGGAACAGCATTGTGTGGAGAGAGAGAGAGTGGAACGGGATTGTGTGCAGAGAGAGAGTGTGGAACAGGATTGTGTGGAGAGAGAGTGTGAATCAGGGTTTTATGGATAGAGAGAGAGTGGAACAGGATTGTGTGGAGAGAGAGAGTGGAACAGGATTGTGTGGAGAGAGAGAGTTTTGAACAGGATTGTGTGGAGAGAGAGTGTGAATCAGGGTTTTATGGATAGAGAGAGAGTGGAACAGGATTGTGTGGAGAGAGAGTGTGGAACAGGATTGTGTGAATAGAGAGAGTGGAACAGGATTTTGTGGAGAGAGAGAGAGGAACAGGATTGTGTGGAGAGAGAGAGAGAGTGGAACAGGATTGTGTAGAGAGAGAGAGAGTGGAACTGGATTGTGTGGAGAGCGAGAGAGTGGAACAGGATTGTGTGGAGAGAGAGAATGTGGAACAGGATTGTGTGAAGAGAGAGAGTGGAACAGGATTGTGTGGAGAGAGAGAATGTGGAACAGGAATGTGTGCAAGTGGAGAAGTGGAACTGGATTGTGTGGAGAGCGAGAGAGTGGAACAGGATTGTGTGGAGAGAGAGAATGTGGAACAGTTTTGTGTGGAGAGAGAGAGTGGAACAGGATTGTGTGGAGAGAGAGAGTGGATCAGGATTGTGTGGAGAGAGAGAGAGTGGAACAGGATTGTGTGGAGAGAGAGAGTGGATCTGGATTGTGTGGGGAGAGAGAGAGTCGAACACGATTGTGCGGAGAGAGGAAGTGGAAAAGGATTGTGTGGAGAGAGATAGTGGAACAGGATTGTGTGGAGAGAGAGAGAGTGGAACAGGATTGTGTGGAGAGAGTGAGTGTGGAACAGCATTGTGTGGAGAGAGTGTGAATCAGGGTTTTATGGATAGAGAGAGAGTGGAACAGGATTGCTTGGAGAGAGAGAGCGTGGAACAGGATTGTGTGGAGAGAGAGAGAGTGGAACGGGATTGTGTGGAGAGAGAGAGTGTGGAACAGGATTGTCTGGAGAGAGAGTGTGAAACAGGGTTTTATGGATAGAGAGAGATTGGAACAGGATTGTGTGGAGAGAGAGAGTGCAACAGGATTGTGTGGACAGAGAGAGTGGAACAGGATTTTGTGGAGAGAGAGAGTGGAACAGGATTGTGTGTAGAGAGAGAATGTGGAACAGGATTGTGTGGGGAGTTAGAGGGGAACAGGATTGTGTGGAGAGGGAGAGAGAGTGGAACAGGATTGTGTGTAGACAGAGAATGTGGAACAGGATTGTGTGGAGAGAGAGTGTGGAACAGGATTGTGTGGAGAGAGAGAGAGAGTGGAACAGGATTGTGTGGAAATAGAGCGAGTGGAACAGGATTGTGTGGAGACAGAGAGTGGAACAGGATTGTGTGGAGATAGAGAGAGTGGAACAGGATTGTGTGGAGAGAGATAGAGTGGAACAGGATTGTGTGGAGAGAGAGAATGTGGAACAAGATTGTGTGGAGAGAGAGAGTGGAACAGGAATGTCTGGAGAGAGAGAATGTGGAACAGGAATGTGTGGAAGTAGAGAGAGTGGAACAGGATTTGGTGGAGAGAGAGAGAGTGGAACAGGATTGTGTGGAGAGAGAGAGAGTGGAACACGATTCTGTGGAGAGAGAGACAGTGGAACAGGATTGTGTGGAGAGAGTGGAACAGGATTGTGTGGAGAGAGAGAGAGTGGAACAGGATTGTGTGGAGAGAGAGAGAGTGGAACAGTATTTTGTGGAGAGAGAGAGTGGGACAGGATTGTGTGTAGAGAGAGAATGTGGAACAGGATTGTGTGGAGAGAGAGAGTGGAACAGGATTGTGTGGAGAGAGAGAGTGGAACAGGATTGTGTGGAGAGAGAGAGAGTGGACCAGGATTGTGTGGAGAGAGAGAATGTGGAACATGATTGTGTGGAGAGAGAGAGTGGAAAATGATTGTGTGGAGAGAGAGAATGTGGAACAGGAATGTGTGGAAGTAGAGAGAGTGGAACAGGATTGTGTGGAGAAAGAGAGAGTGGAACAGGATTGTGTGGAGAGAGAGAGAGTGGAACAGGATTGTGTGGAGAGAGATAGAGTGGAACAGGTTTGTGTGGAGAGATAGAATGGAACAGGATTGTGTGGAGAGAGAGAGAGTGGAACAGGATAGTGTGGAGTGAGACAGTGCAACAGGATTGTGTGGAGAGAGAGAGAGTGGAACAGGATTGTGTGGAGAGAGAGAGTGGAACAGGATTGTGTGGAGAGAGAGAGTGGGACAGGAATGTGTGGAGAGAAAGAGAGTGGAACAGGAGTATGTGGAGAGAGAGAGAGAGAGTGGAACAGGATTGTGTGGAGAGATAGAGTGGAACAGGATTGTGTGGAGAGAGAGAGTAGAACAGGATTGTGTGGAGAGAGAGAGAGTGGAACAGGATTGTGTGGAGAGAGAGAGTGGAACAGGATTGTGTGGAGAGAGAGAGTGGGACAGGAATGTGTGGAGAGAAAGAGAGTGGAACAGGAGTATGTGGAGAGAGAGAGAGAGTGGAACAGGATTGTGTGGAGAGATAGAGTGGAACAGAATTGTGTGGAGAGAGAGAGAGTGGAACAGGATTTTGTGGAGAGAGAGAGAGTGGAATAGGATTGTGTGGAGAGAGAGAGTGTGGAACAGGATTGTGTGGACAAAGAGTGTGAATCAGGGATTTATGGATAGAGAGAGAGTGGAACAGGATTGCGTGGAGAGAGAGAGTGGAACAGGAGTGTGTGGGGCGAGAGAGAGTGGAACAGGATTGTGTGGAGAGAGAGAGTGGAACAGGATTTTGTGGAGAATGAGAGTGGACGGACTGTGTGGAGTGAGAGAGAGGAAGAGGTTTTTGTGGAGAGAGAGAGTGGAACAGGGTTGTGTGTAGAGAGAGAATGTGGAACAGGATTGAGTGGAGAGAGAGAGTGGAACACGATTGTGTGGAGAGAGAGAGTGCAACAGGATTGTGTGGAGAGAGAGAGATTGGAACAGGATTGTGTGGAGAGAGAGAGAGTGGAACAGGATTGTGTGGAGAGAGAGAGCGGAACAGGATTCTGTGGAGAGTGAGAGAGTGGAACAGGATTGTGTGGAGAGAGAGAGTGGAACAGGATTGTGTGGAGAGAGAGAGAGTGGAACAGGATTGTGTGGAGAGAGAGAGAGTGGAACAGGATTTTGTGGAGAGAGAGAGACTGGAACAGGATTGTGTGTGTAGAGAGAATGTGGAACACGATTGTGTGGAGAGAGAGATAGTGGAACAGGATTGTGTGGAGAAAGAGAGAGTGGAACAATATTTTGTGGAGAGAGAGAGTGGAACAGGATTGTGTGGAGAGAGAGAGAGTGGACCAGGATTGTGTGGAGAGAGAGAGAGTGGAACAGGATTGTGTGGAGAGAGAGAGTGTGGAACAGTACTGTGTGGAGAGAGAGAGAGTGGAACAGGATTGTGTGGAGAGAGAGAGAGTGGAACAGGATTGTGTGGAGAGAGAGAGAGTGGAACAGGATTGTGTGGAGAGAGAGAGAGTGGAACAGGATTGTGTGGAGAGAGTGAATGTGGAACAGGAATGTGTGGAAGTTGAGAAGTGAACAGGATTTGGTGGAGAGAGAGAGAGAGTGGAACAGGATTGTGTTTAGAGAGAGAGAGTGGAACAGGATTTTGTGGAGAGAGAGAGTGGAACAGGACTGAGTGAAGAGAGAGAGAGTGTGGAAGAGGATTGTGTGGAGAGAGAGAGAGTGGAACAGGATTGTGTGGAGAGAGAGAGAGTGGAACAGGACTGAGTGAAGAGAGAGAGAGTGGAACATGTTTCTGCGGAGATGAGGGTGGAACAGGATTTTGTGGAGAGAGAGAGTGTGGAACAGGATTGTGTGGAGAGAGAGAGTGGAACAGGATTGTGTGGAGAGAGAGAATGTGGAACAGGAATGTGTGGAAGTAGAGGGAGTGGAACAGGATTGTGTGGAGAGGGAGTGAGTGGAATAGGATTGTGTGGAGAGAGAGAGTGGAACAGGATTGTGTGGAGAGAGAGAGAGTGGAACAGGATTGTGTGGAGAGAGAGAGTGGAACAGGATTGTGTGGAGAGAGAGAGTGGAACAGGATTCTGTGGAGAAAGAAAGTGGAACAGGATTGTGTGGAGAGAGAGAGAGTGGAACAGGATTGTTTGGAGAGAGAGAGTGTGGAACCAGATTGTGTGGAGAGAGAGCGAGTGGAACAGTATTGTGTGGAGAGAGAGAGTGGAACAGGATTGTGTGGAGATAGAGAGAGTGGAACATGATTGTGTGGAGAGAGAGAGAGTGGAACAGGATTGTGTGGAGAGAGAGTGTGGAACAGGATTTTGTGGACAATGAGAGTGGACGGACTGTGTGGAGAGAGAGAGTGGAACAGGATTGTGTGGAGAGAGAGAGAGTGGAACAGGATTGTGTGGAGACAGAGAGTGTGGAACAGGATTGTGTGGAGAGAGAGTGTGAATCAGGGTTTTATGGATAGAGAGAGAGTGGAATAGGATTGTGTGGAGAGAGAGAGTGGAACAGGATTGTGTGGAGAGAGAGAGAGTGGAACAGGATTGTGTGGAGAGAGAGAGAGTGGAACTGGATTGTGTGGAGAGCGAGAGAGTGGAACAGGATTGTGTGGAGAGTGAGAATGTGGAACAGGATTGTGTGGAGAGAGAGAGTGGAACAGGATTGTGTGGAGAGAGAGAATGTGGAACAGGAATGTGTGGAACTGGAGAGAGTGGAACTGGATTGTGTGGAGAGCGAGAGAGTGGAACAGGATTGTGTGGAGAGAGAGAATGTGGAACAGTTTTGTGTGGATAGAGAGAGTGGAACAGGATTGTGTGGAGAGAGAGAGTGGATCAGGATTGTGTGGAGAGAGAGAGAGTGGAACAGGATTGTGTGGAGAGAGAGAGTGGATCAGGATTGTGTGGAGAGAGAGAGAGTCGAACAGGATTGTGCGGAGAGAGGAAGTGGAAAAGGATTGTGTGGAGAGAGAGAGTTGAACAGGATTGTGTGGAGAGAGATGAGTGGAACAGGATTGTGTGGAGAGAGAGAGTGTGGAACAGCATTGTGTGGAGAGAGTGTGAATCAGGGTTTTATGGATAGAGAGAGAGTGGAACAGGATTGTTTGGAGAGAGAGAGTGGAACAGGATTGTGTGGAGAGAGAGTGAGTGGAACGGGATTGTGTGGAGAGAGAGAGTGTGGAACAGGATTGTCTGGAAAGAGAGTGTGAAACAGGCTTTTATGAATAGAGAGAGAGTGGAACAGGATTGTGTGGAGAGAGAGAGTGGAACAGGATTGTGTGGAGAGAGAGAGTGGAACAGGATTGTGTGGAGAGAGAGAGAGAGTGGAACAGGATTGTGTGGAAATAGTGTGAGTGGAACAGGATTGTGTGGAGAGAGAGAGTGGAACAGGATTGTGTGGAGAGAGAGAGTGGAACAGGATTGTGTGGAGAGAGAGAGAGTGGAACAGGATTGTGTGGAGAGAGAGAACGTGGAACAGGATTGTGTGGAGAGAGAGATTTGATAAGGAATGTCTGGAGAGAGAGAATGTGGATCAGGAATGTGTGGAAGTAAAGAGAGTGGAACATTATTTGGTGGAGAGAGAGAGAGTGGAACAGGATTGTGTGGAGAGAGAGAGAGTGGAGCACGATTCTGTGGAGAGAGAGACAGTGGAACAGGATTGTGTGGAGAGAGTGGAACAGGATTGTGTGGAGAGAGAGAGAGTGGAACAGGATTGTGTGGAGAGAGAGAGAGTGGAACAGTATTTTGTGGAGAGAGAGAGTGGAACAGGATTGTGTGTGGAGAGAGAATGTGGAACAGGATTGTGTGGAGAGAGAGAGTGGAACAGGATTGTGTGGAGAGAGAGAGTGGAACAGGATTGTGTGGAGAGAGAGAGAGTGAACCAGGATTGTGTGGAGAGAGAGAATGTGGAACATGATTGTGTGGAGAGAGAGATTGGAAAAGGATTGTGTGGAGAGAGAGAATGTGGAACAGGAATTTGTGGAAGTAGAGAGAGTGGAACAGGATTGTGTGGAGAAAGAGAGAGCGGAACAGGATTGTGTGGAGAGAGAGAGTGGAACAGGATTGTGTGGAGAGAGATAGAGTGGAACAGGATTGTGTGGAGAGAGAGAGTGGAACAGGATTGTGTGGAGAGAGAGAGAGTGGAACAGGATAGTGTGGAGTGAGACAGTGCAACAGGATTGTGTGGAGAGAGAGAGAGTGGAACAGGATTGTGTGGAGAGAGAGAGTGGAACAGGATTGTGTGGAGAGAGCGAGTGGAACAGGATTGTGTGGAGAGAGAGAGTGGGACAGGATTGTGTGGATAGAAAGAGATTGGAACAGGAGTGTGTGGAGAGAGAGAGAGAGAGTGGAACAGGATTGTGTGGAGAGATAGAGTAGAACAGGATTGTGTGGAGAGA